>NW_027554066.1:0-130035 GCF_045843805.1 Urocitellus parryii
CGTTCTTCTAGGTTAAACCGTTCCTTTGCAGAAACCGTTTTCATGTTTAGGTTTCACTCTGTTTTCTCCTATATGGATACATGTAGTTGGAATTCTAAATCAAACACGGTTTGTGCTAGCTCTTTGAAACTTGGCACAATAATGTAGTTCCAAGTTCTATCGCTATGGTTTGTGTCCTATTGAAGTGGCCCCAAGCAGAGACTGACGAGAATCACTTTCATTGAAAGGGGTTGCCAAGCTTCCAAAAAACTGCGAGGTTCCTGAAATCTCAGCAAACCTTTTTTCACCCAATCTTGATGATACTTGCAGGTAGTTATCAGTACACGAATCCCACTTGGCTCACTCAATTTCATTCTTTTAGGTTAAACTGTTCCTTTGCAGTAACCGTTTTCATGTTTAGGTTTCACTCTGTTTTCTCCTATATGGATACATGTAGTTGGAACTGTAAATCAAACACGGTTTGTGCTAGCTCTTTGAAACTTGGGACAATAATGTAGTTCCGAGAATCACATTCATTGAATGGGGTTGCCAAGTTTCCAAAAAACTGCGAGTTTCCTGACATCTCAGCAAACATTTTTTCACCGAATCTTGATGATACTTCCATTTAATGATCAGTACACCAATCCCACTTGGCTCACCAAATTTCGTTCTTCTAGGTTAAACCGTTCCTTTGCAGTAACCGTTTTCATGTTTAGGTTTCACTCTGTTTTCTCCTATTGGATACATGTAGTTTGAACTCTAAATCAAACACGGTTTGTGCTAGCTCTTTGAAACTTGGCACAATAATGTAGTTCCAAGTTCAATCGCTATGGTTTGTGTGCTATTGAAGTAGCCCCAAGCAGAGACTGACCAGAATCACTTTCATTGAAAGGGTTGCCAAGCTTCCAAAAAACTACGAGTTTCCTGAAATCTCAGCAAACATTTTTTCACCCAATCTTGATGATAAATGCAGGTAGTTATCAGTATATGAATCCCACTTGGCTCACCAAATTTCGTTCTTCTAGGTTAAACCGTTCCTTTGCAGAAACCGTTTTCATGTTTAGGTTTCACTCTTTTTTCTCCTATATGGATACATGTAGTTGGAATTCTAAATCAAACACGGTTTGTGCTAGCTCTTTGAAACTTTGCACAATAATGTAGTTCCAAGTTCTATCGCTATGGTTTGTGTCCTGTTGAAGTAGCCCCAAGCAGAGACTGACGAGAATCACATTCATTGAAAGGGGTTGCCAAGCTTCCAAAAAACTGCGAGTTTCCTGAAATCTCAGCAAACATTTTTAACCCAATCTGGATGATAAATGCAGGTAGTTATCAGTACACGAATCCCACTTGGCTCAGCAAATTTCGTTCTTCTAGGTTAAACCATTCCTTTGCGGTAACCGTTTTCATGTTTAGGTTTCACTGTTTTCTCCTATATGGATACATGCAGTTGGAACTCTAAATCGAACAAGGTTTGTGCTAGCTCTTTGAAATTTGGCACAATAATGTAGTTCCAAGTTCTATCGCTATGGTTTGTGTGCTATTGAAGTAGCTCCAAGCAGAGACTGAAGAGAATCACTTTCCTTGAAAGGGGTTGCCAAGCTTCCAAAAAACTACGAGTTTCCTGAAATGTCAGCAAACATTTTTTCACCCAATCTTGATGATACTTGCAGGTACTTATCAGTACACGAATCCCACTTGGCTCACTCAATTTCGTTCTGTCAGGTTAAACCGTTCCTTTGCAGAAACCGGTTTCATGTTTAGGTTTCACTCTGTTTTCTCCTATATGGATACATGTAGTTGGAATTCTAAATCAAACACGGTTTGTGCTAGCTCTTTGAAACTTGGCACAATAATGTAGTTCCAAGTTCAATCGCTATGGTTTGTGTGCTATTGAAGTAGCCCCAAGCAGAGACTGACCAGAATCACTTTCATTGAAAGGGGTTGCCAAGCTTCCAAAAAACTACGAGTTTCCTGAAATCTCAGCAAACATTTTTTCACCCAATCTTGATGATAAATGCAGGTAGTTATCAGTATATGAATCCCACTTGGCTCACCAAATTTCGTTCTTCTAGGTTAAACCGTTCCTTTGCAGAAACCGTTTTCATGTTTAGGTTTCACTCTTTTTTCTCCTATATGGATACATGTAGTTGGAATTCTAAATCAAACACGGTTTGTGCTAGCTCTTTGAAACTTTGCACAATAATGTAGTTCCAAGTTCTATCGCTATGGTTTGTGTCCTGTTGAAGTAGCCCCAAGCAGAGACTGACGAGAATCACATTCATTGAAAGGGGTTGCCAAGCTTCCAAAAAACTGCGAGTTTCCTGAAATCTCAGCAAACATTTTTTAACCCAATCTTGATGATAAATGCAGGTAGTTATCAGTACACGAATCCCTCTTGGCTCACCAAAATTTCGTTCTTCTAGGTTAAACCATTCCTTTGCGGTAACCGTTTTCATGTTTAGGTTTCACTGTTTTCTCCTATATGGATACATGCAGTTGGAACTCTAAATCGAACAAGGTTTGTGCTAGCTCTTTGAAATTTGGCACAATAATGTAGTTCCAAGTTCTATCGCTATGGTTTGTGTGCTATTGAAGTAGCTCCAAGCAGAGACTGAAGAGAATCACTTTCCTTGAAAGGGGTTGCCAAGCTTCCAAAAAACTACGAGTTTTCCTGAAATGTCAGCAAACATTTTTTCACCCAATCTTGATGATACTTGCAGGTACTTATCAGTACACGAATCCCACTTGGCTCACTCAATTTCGTTCTGTTAGGTTAAACCGTTCCTTTGCAGAAACCGTTTTCATGTTTAGGTTTCACTCTGTTTTCTCCTATATGGATACATGTAGTTGGAATTCTAAATCAAACACGGTTTGTGCTAGCTCTTTGAAACTTGGCACAATAATGTAGTTCCAAGTTCTATCGCTATGGTTTGTGTGCCATTGAAGTAGCCCCAAGCAGAGACTGACGAGAATCACTTTCCTTGAAAGGGGTTGCCAAGCTTCCAAAAAACTACGAGTTTCCTGAAATCTCAGCAAACATTTTTTCACCCAATCTTGATGATCCTTTCAGGTAGTTATCAGTACACGAATCCCACTTGGCTCACCAAATTTCGTTCTTCTAGGTTAAACCGTTCCTTTGCAGAAACCGTTTTCATGTTTAGGTTTCACTCTGTTTTCTCCTATATGGATACATGTAGTTGGAATTCTAAATCAAACACGGTTTGTGCTAGCTCTTTGAAACTTGGCACAGTAATGTAGTTCCAAGTTCTATCGCTATGGTTTGTGTCCTATTGATGTAGCCCCAAGCAGAGACTGATGAGAATCACATTCATTGAAAGGGGTTGCCAAGTTTCCAAAAACTGCGAGTTTCCTGAAATCTCAGCAAACATTTTTTCACCGAATCTTGATGATACTTGCAGGTCTTTATCAGTACAGGAATCCCACTTGGCTCACTAAATTTCTTTGTTCTAGGTTAAAACCGTTCCTTTGCAGTAACCGTTTTCATGTTTAGGTTTCACTCTGTTTTCTCCTATATGGATAAATGTAGTTGGAACTCTAAATCAAACACGGTTTGTGCTAGCTCTTTGAACTTGGCAAAATAATGTGGTTCCAAGTTCTATCGTTATGGTTTGTGTCTTATTGAAGTAGCCCCAAGCAGAGACTGAAGAGAATCACTTTCATTGAAATTGGTTGCCAAGCTTCAAAAAACTACGAGTTTCCTGAAATGTTAGCAAACCTTTTTTCACCCAATCTTGATGATACTTGCAGGCAGTTATCAGTACACGAATCCCACTTGGCTCACCAAATTTCGTTCTTCTAGGTTAAACCGTTCCTTTGCAGTAACCGTTTTCATTTTTAGGTTTCACTCTGTTTTCTCCTATATGGATACATGTAGTTGGATCTCTAACTCAACACGGTTTGTGCTAGCTCTTTGAAACTTGGCACAATAATGTAGTTCCAAGTTCTATCGCTATGGTTTGTGTGCTATTGAAGTAGCCCCAAGCAGAGACTGACCAGAATCACTTTCATTGAAAGGGGTTGCCAAGCTTCCAAAAAACTACAAGTTTCCTGAAATCTCAGCAAACATTTTTTCACCCAATCTTGATGATCCTTGCAGGTAGTTATCAGTACATGAATCCCACTTGGCTCACCAAATTTCGTTCTTCTAGGTTAAACCGTTCCTATGCAGAAACAGTTTTCATGTTTAGGTTTCACTCTGTTTTCTCCTATATGGATACATGTAGTTGGAATTCTAATCAAACATGGTTTTTGCTAGCTCTTTGAAACTTGGCACAATAATGTAGTTCCAAGTTCTATCGCTATGGTTTGTGTGCCATTGATGTAGCCCGAAGCAGAGACTGACGAGAATCACTTTCCTTGAAAGGGGTTGCCAAGCTTCCAAAAAACTACGAGTTTCCTGAAATCTTAGCAAACATTTTTTCACCCAATCTTGATGATCCTTGCAGGTGGTTATCAACACACGAATCCCACTTGGCTCACCAAATTTCGTTCTTCTAGGTTAAACCGTTCCTTTGCAGTAACCGTTTTCATGTTTAGGTTTCACTCTGTTTTCTCCTATATGGATACATGTAGTTGGAACTCTAAATCAAACACGGTTTGTGCTAGCTCTTTGAAACTTGGCACAGTAATGTAGTTCCAAGTTCTATCGCTATGGTTTGTGTCCTGTTGAAGTAGCCCCAAGCAGAGACTGACGAGAATCACATTCATTGAAAGGGGTTGCCAAGCTTCCAAAAAACTGCGAGTTTCCTGAAATCTCAGCAAACATTTTTTCACCGAATCTTGATGATACTTCCATTGAAGGATCAGTACACCAATCCCACTTGGCTCACCAAATTTCGTTCTTCTAGGTTAAACCGTTCCTTTGCAGTAACCGTTTTCATGCTTAGGTTTCACTCTGTTTTCTTCTATATGGATACATGTAGTTGGAATTCTAAATCAAACACGGTTTGTGCTAGCTCTTTGAACTTGGCACCATGATGTTGTTCCAAGTTGTATCGCTATGGTTTGTGTGCCATTGAAGTAGCCCCAAGCAGAGACTGACGAGAATCACTTTTCATTGAAAGGGATTGCCAAGCTTCCAAAAAACTACGAGTTTCCTGAAATCTCAGCAAACATTTTTTCACCCAATCTTGATGATCCTTGCAGGTAGTTATCAGTACACGAATCCCACTTGGCTCACCAAATTTCGTTCTTCTAGGTTAAACCGTTCCTTTGCAGTAACCGTTTTCATGTTTAGGTTTCACTCTGTTTTCTCCTATATGGATACATGTAGTTCGAACTCTAAATCAAACACGTTTGTGCTAGCTCTTTGAAACTTGGCACAATAATGTAGTTCCAAGTTCAATCGCTATGGTTTGTGTGCTATTGAAGTAGCCCCAAGCAGAGACTGACCAGAATCACTTACATTGAAAGGGGTTGCCAAGCTTCCAAAAAACTACGAGTTTCCTGAAATCTCATCAAACATTTTTTCACCCAATCTTGATGATCCTTGCAGGTAGTTATCAGTACACGAATCCCACTTGGCTCACTCAATTTCATTCTTTTAGGTTAAACTGTTCCTTTGCAGTAACCGTTTTCATGTTTAGGTTTCACTCTGTTTTCTCCTATATGGATACATGTAGTTGGAACTGTAAATCAAACACGGTTTGTGCTAGCCTCTTGAAAATTGGGACAATAATGTAGTTCCAAGAATCACATTCATTGAAAGGGGTTGCCAAGTTTCCAAAAAACTGCGAGTTTCCTGACATCTCAGCAAACATTTTTTCACCGAATCTTGATGATAATTCCATTTAATGATCAGTACACCAATCCCACTTGGCTCACCAAATTTCGTTCTTCTAGGTTAAACCGTTCCTTTGCAGTAACCGTTTTCATGTTTAGGTTTCACTCTGTTTTCTCCTATTGGATACATGTAGTTCGAACTCTAAATCAAACACGGTTTGTGCTAGCTCTTTGAAACTTGGCACAATAATGTAGTTCCAAGTTCAATCGCTATGGTTTGTGTGCTATTGAAGTAGCCCCAAGCAGAGACTGACCAGAATCACTTTCATTGAAAGGGGTTGCCAAGCTTCCAAAAAACTACGAGTTTCCTGAAATCTCAGCAAACATTTTTTCACCCAATCTTGATGATAAATGCAGGTAGTTATCAGTATATGAATCCCACTTGGCTCACCAAATTTCGTTCTTCTAGGTTAAACCGTTCCTTTGCAGAAACCGTTTTCATGTTTAGGTTTCACTCTTTTTTCTCCTATATGGATACATGTAGTTGGAATTCTAAATCAAACACGGTTTGTGCTAGCTCTTTGAAACTTTGCACAATAATGTAGTTCCAAGTTCTATCGCGATGGTTTGTGTCCTGTTGAAGTAGCCCCAAGCAGAGACTGACGAGAATCACATTCATTGAAAGGGGTTGCCAAGCTTCCAAAAAACTGCGAGTTTCCTGAAATCTCAGCAAACATTTTTTAACCAATCTTGATGATAAATGCAGGTAGTTAGCAGTACACGAATCCCACTTGGCTCACCAAATTTCGTTCTTCTAGGTTAAACCATTCCTTTGCGGTAACCGTTTTCATGTTTAGGTTTCACTGTTTTCTCCTATATGGATACATGCAGTTGGAACTCTAAATCGAACAAGGTTTGTGCTAGCTCTTTGAAATTTGGCACAATAATGTAGTTCCAAGTTCTATCGCTATGGTTTGTGTGCTATTGAAGTAGCTCCAAGCAGAGACTGAAGAGAATCACTTTCCTTGAAAGGGGTTGCCAAGCTTCCAAAAAACTACGAGTTTCCTGAAATGTCAGCAAACATTTTTTCACCCAATCTTGATGATACTTGCAGGTACTTATCAGTACACGAATCCCACTTGGCTCACTCAATTTCGTTCTGTTAGGTTAAACCGTTCCTTTGCAGAAACCGTTTTCATATTTAGGTTTCACTCTGTTTTCTCCTATATGGATACATGTAGTTGGAATTCTAAATCAAACACGGTTTGTGCTAGCTCTTTGAAACTTGGCACAATAATGTAGTTCCAAGTTCTATCGCTATGGTTTGTGTGCCATTGAAGTAGCCCCAAGCAGAGACTGACGAGAATCACTTTCCTTGAAAGGGGTTGCCAAGCTTCCAAAAAACTACGAGTTTCCTGAAATCTCAGCAAACATTTTTTCACCCAATCTTGATGATCCTTTCAGGTAGTTATCAGTACACGAATCCCACTTGGCTCACCAAATTTCGTTCTTCTAGGTTAAACCGTTCCTTTGCAGAACCGTTTTCATGTTTAGGTTTCACTCTGTTTTCTCCTATATGGATACATGTAGTTGGAATTCTAAATCAAACACGGTTTGTGCTAGCTCTTTGAAACTTGGCACAGTAATGTAGTTCCAAGTTCTATCGCTATGGTTTGTGTCCTATTGATGTAGCCCAAGCAGAGACTGATGAGAATCACATTCATTGAAAGGGGTTGCCAAGTTTCCAAAAAACTGCGAGTTTCCTGAAATCTCAGCAAACATTTTTTCACCGAATCTTGATGATACTTGCAGGTCTTTATCAGTACAGGAATCCCACTTGGCTCACTAAATTTCTTTGTTCTAGGTTAAACCGTTCCTTTGCAGTAACCGTTTTCATGTTTAGGTTTCACTCTGTTTTCTCCTATATGGATAAATGTAGTTGGAACTCTAAATCAAACACGGTTTGTGCTAGCTCTTTGAAACTTGGCAAAATAATGTGGTTCCAAGTTCTATCGTTATGGTTTGTGTCTTATTGAAGTAGCCCCAAGCAGAGACTGAAGAGAATCACTTTCATTGAAATTGGTTGCCAAGCTTCAAAAAACTACGAGTTTCCTGAAATGTTAGCAAACCTTTTTTCACCCAATCTTGATGATACTTGCAGGCAGTTATCAGTACACGAATCCCACTTGGCTCACCAAATTTCGTTCTTCTAGGTTAAACCGTTCCTTTGCAGAAACGGTTTTCATGTTTAGGTTTCACTCTGTTATCTCCTATATGGATACATGTAGTTGGAATTCTAAATCAAACACAGTTTGTGCTAGCTCTTTGAAACTTGGCACAGTAATGTAGTTCCAAGTTCTATCGCTATGGTTTGTGTCCTATTGAAGTAGCCCCAAGCAGAGACTGACGAGAATCACATTCATTGAAAGGGGTTGCCAAGCTTCCAAAAACTGCGAGTTTCCTGAAATCTCAGCAAACATTTTTTTACCGAATCTTGATGATACTTCCATTTAATGATCAGTACACCAATCTCACTTGGCTCACCAAATTTCGTTCTTCTAGGTTAAACCGTTCCTTTGCAGTAACCGTTTTCATGTTTAGGTTTCACTCTGTTTTCTCCTATATGGATACATGTAGTTCGAACTCTAAATCAAACACGGTTTGTGCTAGCTCTTTGAAACTTGGCACAATAATGTAGTTCCAAGTTCAATCGCTATGGTTTGTGTGCTATTGAAGTAGCCCCAAGCAGAGACTGACCAGAATCACTTACATTGAAAGGGGTTGCCAAGCTTCCAAAAAACTACGAGTTTCCTGAAATCTCATCAAACATTTTTTCACCCAATCTTGATGATCCTTGCAGGTAGTTATCAGTACATGAATCCCACTTGGCTCACCAAATTTCGTTCTTCTAGGTTAAACCGTTCCTTTGCAGAAACCGTTTTCATGTTTAGGTTTCACTCTGTTTTCTCCTATATGGATACATGTAGTTGGAATTCTAAATCAAACACGGTTTGTGCTAGCTCTTTGAAACTTGGCACAATAATGTAGTTCCAAGTTCTATCGCTATGGTTTGTGTCCTATTGAAGTGGCCCCAAGCAGAGACTGACGAGAATCACTTTCATGAAAGGGGTTGCCAAGCTTCCAAAAACTGCGAGGTTCCTGAAATCTCAGCAAACCTTTTTTCACCCAATCTTGATGATACTTGCAGGTAATTATCAGTACACGAATCCCACTTGGCTCACTCAATTTCATTCTTTTAGGTTAAACTGTTCCTTTGCAGTAACCGTTTTCATGTTTAGGTTTCACTCTGTTTTCTCCTATATGGATACATGTAGTTGGAACTGTAAATCAAACACGGTTTGTGCTAGCTCTTTGAAACTTGGGACAATAATGTAGTTCCGAGAATCACATTCATTGAAAGGGGTTGCCAATTTTCCAAAAAACTGCGAGTTTCCTGACATCTCAGCAAACATTTTTTCACCGAATCTTGATGATACTTCCATTTAATGATCAGTACACCAATCCCACTTGGCTCACCAAATTTCGTTCTTCTAGGTTAAACCGTTCCTTTGCAGAAAACCGTTTTCATGTTTAGGTTTCACTCTTTTTTCTCCTATATGCATACATGTAGTTGGAATTCTAAATCAAACACGGTTTGTGCTAGCTCTTTGAAACTTTGCACAATAATGTAGTTCCAAGTTCTATCGCTATGGTTTGTGTCCTCTTGAATTAGCCCCAAGCAGAGACTGACGAGAATCACATTCATTGAAAGGGGTTGCCAAGCTTCCAAAAAACTGCGAGTTTCCTGAAATCTCAGCAAACATTTTTTAACCCAATCTGGATGATAAATGCAGGTAGTTATCAGTACACGAATCCCACTTGGCTCACCAAATTTCGTTCTTCTAGGTTAAACCATTCCTTTGCGGTAACCGTTTTCATGTTTATGTTTCACTGTTTTCTCCTATACGGATACATGCAGTTGGAACTCTAAATCGAACAAGGTTTGTGCTAGCTCTTGAAATTTGGCACAATAATGTAGTTCCAAGTTCTATCGCTATGGTTTGTGTGCTATTGAAGTAGCTCCAAGCAGAGACTGAAGAGAATCACTTTCCTTGAAAGGGGTTGCCAAGCTTCCAAAAAACTACGAGTTTCCTGAAATGTCAGCAAACATTTTTTCACCCAATCTTGATGATACTTGCAGGTACTTATCAGTACACGAATCCCACTTGGCTCACTCAATTTCGTTCTGTTAGGTTAAACCGTTCCTTTGCAGAAACCGTTTTCATGTTTAGGTTTCACTCTGTTTTCTCCTATATGGATACATGTAGTTGGAATTCTAAATCAAACACGGTTTGTGCTAGCTCTTTGAAACTTGGCACAGTATGTAGTTCCAAGTTCTATCGCTATGGTTTGTGTCCTATTGAAGTAGCCCCAAGCAGAGACTGATGAGAATCACTTTCATTGAAAGGGGTTGCCAAGCTTCCAAAAAACTACGAATTTCCTGAAATCTCAGCAAACATTTTTTCACCCAATCTTGATGATACTTGCAAGTAGTGATCAGTACACGAATCCCACTCTGCTCATTCACTCATTCAATTTCGTTCTTTTAGGTTAAACCGTTCCTTTGCAGAAACCGTTTTCATGTTTAGGTTTCACTCTGTTTTCTCCTATATGGATACATGTAGTTGGAATTCTAAATCAAACACGGTTTGTGCTAGCTCTTTGAAACTTGGCACAATAATGTAGTTCCAAGTTCTATCGCTATGGTTTGTGTGCCATTGAAGTAGCCCCAAGCAGAGACTGACGAGAATCACTTTCCTTGAAAGGGGTTGCCAAGCTTCCAAAAAACTACGAGTTTCCTGAAATCTCAGCAAACATTTTTTCACCCAATCTTGATGATCCTTTCAGGTAGTTATCAGTACACGAATCCCACTTGGCTCACCAAATTTCGTTCTTCTAGGTTAAACCGTTCCTTTGCAGTAACCGTTTTCATGTTTAGGTTTCACTCTGTTTTCTCCTATATGGATACATGTAGTTGGAATTCTAAATCAAACACGGTTTGTGCTAGCTCTTTGAAACTTGGCACAGTAATGTAGTTCCAAGTTCTATCGCTATGGTTTGTGTCCTATTGAAGTAGCCCCAAGCAGAGACTGATGAGAATCACATTCATTGAAAGGGGTTGCCAAGCTTCCAAAAAACTACGAGTTTCCTGAAATCTCAGCAAGCATTTTTTCACCCAATATTAATGATACTTGCAGGTAGTTATCAGTACACGAATCCCACTTGGCTCACTCAATTTCGTTCTTTTTGGTTAAACCGTTCCTTTGCAGTAACCGTTTTCATGTTTAGGTTTCACTCTGTTTTCTCCTATATGGATACATGTAGTTGGAACTCTAAATCAAACACAGTTTGTGCTAGCTCTTTGAAACTTGGCACAATAATGTAGTTCCAACTTCTATCGCTATGGTTTGTGTCCTATTGAAGTAGCCCCAAGCAGAGGACTGACCAGAATTCCTTTCATTGAAAGGGGTTGCCAAGCTTCCAAAAAACTACGAGTTTCCTGAAATCTCAGCAAGCATTTTTTCACCCAATCTTAATGATACTTGCAGGTAGTTATCAGTACACGAATCCCACTTGGCTCACTCAATTTCGTTCTTTTAGGTTAAACCGTTCCTTTGCAGTAACCGTTTTCATGTTTAGGTTTCACTCTGTTTTCTCCTATATGGATACATGTAGTTGGAACTCTAAATCAAACACAGTTTGTGCTAGCTCTTTGAAACTTGGCACAATAATGTAGTTCCAAGTTCTATCGCGATGGTTTGTGTCCTATTGAAGTAGCCCCAAGCAGAGACTGACCAGAATCCCTTTCATTGAAAGGGGTTGCCAAGCTTCCAAAAAACTGCGAGTTTCCTGAAATGTCAGCAAACATTTTTTCACCCAATCTTCATGATACTTGCAGGTAGTTATCAGTACACGAATCCCACTTGGCACACTCAATTTCGTTCTTCTAGGTTAAACAGTTCCTTTGCAGAAACCGTTTTCATGTTTAGGTTTCACTCTGTTTTCTCCTATATGGATACATGTAGTTGGAACTCTAAATCAAACACGGTTTGTGCTAGCTCTTTGAAACTTGGCACAATAATGTAGTTCCAAGTTCTATCGCTATGGTTTGTGTGCCATTGAAGTAGCCCCAAGCAGAGACTGACAAGAATCACTTTCCTTGAAAGGGGTTGCCAAGCTTCCAAAAAACTACGAGTTTCCTGAAATCTCAGCAAACATTTTTTCACCCAATCTTGATGATCCTTGCAGGTAGTTATCAGTACACGAATCCCACTTGGCTCACCAAATTTCGTTCTTCTAGGTTAAACCGTTCCTTTGCAGAAACCGTTTTCATGTTTAGGTTTCACTCTGTTTTCTCCTATATGGATACATGTAGTTGGAATTCTAAATCAAACACGGTTTGTGCTAGCTCTTTGAAACTTGGCACAGTAATGTAGTTCCAAGTTCTATCGCGATGGTTTGTGTGCTATTGAAGTAGCCCCAAGCAGAGACTGACGAGAATCACTTTCATTGAAAGGGGTTGCCAAGCTTCCAAAAAACTGTGAGTTTCCTGAAATCTCAGCAAACATTTTTTCACCGAATCTTGATGATACTTCCATTTAATGATCAGTACACCAATCCCACTTGGCTCACTAAATTTCTTTGTTCTAGGTTAAACCGTTCCTTTGCAGTAACCGTTTTCATTTTTAGGTTTCACTCTGTTTACTCCTATATGGATACATGTAGTTGGAACTCTAAATCAAACACGGTTTGTGCTAGCTCTTTGAAACTTGGCACAATAATGTAGTTCCAAGTTCTATCGCTATGGTTTGTGTGCCCTTGAAGTATCCCCAAGCAGAGACTGAAGAGAATCACTTTCATTGAAATTGGTTGCCAAGCTTCCAAAAAACTACGAGTTTCCTGAAATGTTAGCAAACCTTTTTTCACCCAATCTTGATGATACTTGCAGGTAGTTATCAGTACACGAATCCCACTTGGCTCACTCAATTTCGTTCTTTTAGGTTAAACCGTTCCTTTGCAGAAACCGTTTTCATGTTTAGGTTTCACTCTGTTATCTCCTATATGGATACATGTAGTTGGAATTCTAAATCAAACACGGTTTGTGCTAGCTCTTTGAAACTTGGCACAATAATGTAGTTCCAAGTTCTATCGCTATGGTTTGTGTGCCATTGAAGTAGCCCCAAGAGAGACTGACGAGAATCACATTCAATGAAAGGGGTTGCCAAGCTTCCAAAAAACTCCGAGTTTCCTGAAATCTCAGCAAACATTTTTTCACCGAATCTTGATGATACTTCCATTTAATGATCGGTACACCAATCCCACTTGGCTCACCAAATTTCGTTCTTCTAGGTTAAACCGTTCCTTTGCAGTAACCGTTTTCATGTTTAGGTTTCACTCTGTTTTCTCCTATTGGATACATGTAGTTCGAACTCTAAATCAAACACGGTTTGTGCTAGCTCTTTGAAACTTGGCACAATAATGTAGTTCCAAGTTCAATCGCTATGGTTTGTGTGCTATTGAAGTAGCCCCAAGCAGAGACTGACCAGAATCACTTTCATTGAAAGGGGTTGCCAAGCTTCCAAAAAACTACGAGTTTCCTGAAATCTCAGCAAACATTTTTTCACCCAATCTTGATGATAAATGCAGGTAGTTATCAGTACATGAATCCCACTTGGCTCACCAAATTTCGTTCTTCTAGGTTAAACCGTTCCTTTGCAGAACCGTTTTCATGTTTAGGTTTCACTCTGTTTTCTCCTATATGGATACATGTAGTTGGAATTCTAAATCAAACACAGTTTGTGCTAGCTCTTTGAAACTTGGCACAATAATGTAGTTCCAAGTTCTATCGCTATGGTTTGTGTGCCATTGAAGTAGCCCCAAGAAGAGACTGACGAGAATCACTTTCCTTGAAAGGGGTTGCCAAGCTTCCAAAAAACTACGAGTTTCCTGAAATCTCAGCAAACATTTTTTCACCCAATCTTGATGATCCTTTCAGGTAGTTATCAGTACACGAATCCCACTTGGCTCACCAAATTTCGTTCGTCTAGGTTAAACCGTTCCTTTGCAGAAACCGTTTTCATGTTTAGGTTTCACTTTGTTTTCTCCTATATGGATACATGTAGTTGGAATTCTAAATCAAACACGGTTTGTGCTAGCTCTTTGAAACTTGGCACAGTAATGTAGTTCCAAGTTCTATCGCTATGGTTTGTGTGCCATTGAAGTAGCCCCAAGCAGAGTCTGACAAGAATCACTTTCCTTGAAAGGGGTTGCCAAGCTTCCAAAAAACTACGAGTTTCCTGAAATCTCAGCAAACATTTTTTCACCCAATCTTGATGATCCTTGCAGGTAGTTATCAGTACACGAATCCCACTTGGCTCACCAAATTTCGTTCTTCTAGGTTAAACCGTTCCTTTGCAGTAACCGTTTTCATGTTTAGGTTTCACTCTGTTTTCTCCTATATGGATACATGTAGTTAGATTTCTAAATCAAACACGATTTGTGCTAGCTCTTTGAAACTTGGCACAATAATGTAGTTCCAAGTTCTATCGCTATGGTTTGTGTCCTATTGAAGTAGCCCCAAGCAGAGACTGACCAGAATCAATTTCATTGAAAGGGGATGCCAAGCTTCCAAAAAAGTGCGAGTTTCCTGAAATGTCAGCAAATATTTTTTCACCCAATCTTGATGATACTTGCAGGTAGTTATCAGTACACGAATCCCAATTGGCTCACTCAATTTCGCTCTTCTAGGTTAAACCGTTCCTTTGTAGTAACCGTTTTCATGTTTAGGTTTCACTCTGTTTTCTCCTATATGGACACATGTAGTTGGACCTCTAAATCAAACACGGTGTGTGCTAGCTCTTTGAAACTTGGCACAATAATCTAGTTCCAAGTTCTATCGCTATGATTTGTGTCCTATTGAAGTAGCCCCAAGCAGAGACTGATGAGAATCCCTTTCATTGAAAGGGGATGCCAAGCTTCCAAAAAACTACGAGTTTCCTGAAATCTCAGCAAACATTTTTTCACCCAATCTTGATGATACTTGCAGGTAGTGATCAGTACACGAATCCCAATTGGCTCACTAAATTTCGTTCTTCTAGGTTAAACCGTTCCTTTGCAGTAACCGTTTTCATGTTTAGGTTTCACTTTGTTTTCTCCTATATGGATGCATGTAGTTGGAACTCTAAATCAAACACGGTATGTGCTAGCTATTTGAAACTTGGCACAATAATGTAGTTCCAAGATCTATTGCTATTTTTTGTGTCCTATTGATTTAGGCCCAAGCAGAGACTGACGAGAATCCCTTTCATTGAAAGGGTTGCCAAGCTTCCAAAAAACTTGGAGTTTCCTGAAATCTCAGTAAACATTTTTTCACCCAATCTTGATGATACTTCCTTTTAATGATCAGTACACCAATCCCACTTGGCTCACCAAATTCCGTTCTTCTAGGTTAAACCGTTCCTTTGCAGTACCGTTTTCATGTTTAGGTTTCACTCTGTTTTCTCCTATATGAATACATGTAGTTGGAACTCTAAATCAAACACAGTTTGTGCTAGCTCTTTGAAACTTGTCACTATAATGTACTTCCAAGATCTGTCGCTATGTTTTGTGTCCTATTGAAGTAGCCCCATGCAGAGACTGTCGAGAATCACTTTCATTGAAAGAGGTTGCCAAGCTTCCAAAAAACTACGAGTTTCCTGAAATCTCAGCAAACATTTTGTCACCCAATCTTGATGATACTTGCAGGTAATGATCAGTACAGCCTGCCCACTTGGCTTACCATATTTCGTTCTTATAGGTTAAACTGTTCCTTTGCAGTAACCATTTTCATGTTTAGTTTCACTCTGTTTTCTCCTATATGGATACATGTAGTTGGAACTCTAAATCAAACACGGTGTGTGCTAGCTCTTTGAAACTTGGCACAATAATGTAGTTCCAAGTTCTATCGCTATGGTTTGTGTCCTATTGAAGTAGCCCCAAGCAGACACTGACGAGAATCACTTTCACTGAAAGGGGTTGCCAAGCTTCCAAAAAAACTATGAGTTTCCTGAAATCTCAGCAAGAATTTTTTTCACCCAATCTTGATGATACTTGCAGGTAATGATCAGTACAGCAATCAAACTTGACTCACCAAATTTCGTTCTTCTAGGTTAAACCGTTCCTTTGCAGTAACCGTTTTCATGTTTAGGTTTCACTCTGTTTCTCTATATGGATACATGTAGTTGGAACTCTAAATCAAACGTGGTTTGTGCTAGCTCTTTGAAACGTGTCACTATAATGTACTTCCAAGTTCTGTGGCTATGTTTTGTGTTCTATTGAAGTAGCACCAAGCGGAGACTGAAGAGAATCACTTTCATTGAAAGGGGTTGCCAAGCTTCCAAAAACTACGAGTTTCCTGAAATTTCAGCAAACATTTTTTCACCCAATCTTGATGATCCTTGCAGGTTGTTATCAGTACACAAATCCCACTTGGCTCACCAAATTTCGTTCTTCTAGGTTAAACCGTTCCTTTGCAGAAACCGTTTTCATGTTTAGGTTTCACTCTGTTTTCTCCTATATGGATACATGTAGTTGGAATTCTAAATCAAACACGGTTTGTGCTAGCTCTTTGAAACTTGGCATAATAATGTAGTTCCAAGTTCTATCGCGATGGTTTGTGTGCTATTGAAGTAGCCCCAAGCAGAGACTGACCAGAATCCCTTTCATTGAAAGGGGTTGCCAAGCTTCCAAAAAACTGCGAGTTTCCTGAAATCTCAGCAAACATTTTTTCACCCAATCTTGATGATCCTTGCAGGTAGTTATCAGTACACGAATCCCACTTGGCTCACCAAATTTCGTTCTTCTAGGTTAAACCGTTCCTTTGCAGTAACCGTTTTCATGTTTAGGTTTCACTCTGTTTTCTCCTATATGGATACATGTTGTTGGAACTCTAAATCAAACACGGTTTGTGCTAGCTCTTTGAAACTTGGCACAATAATGTAGTTCCAAGTTCTATCGCTATGGTTTGTGTCCTATTGAAGTAGCTCCAAGCAGAGACTGACCAGAATCAATTTCATTGAAAGGGGTTGCCAAGCTTCCAAAAAAGTGCGAGTTTCCTGAAATGTCAGCAAACATTCTTTCACCCAATCTTGATGATACTTGCAGGTAGTTATCAGTACACGAATCCCACTTGGCTCACTCAATTTCGTTCTTTTAGGTTAAACAGTTCCTTTGCAGAATCCGTTTTCATGTTTAGGTTTCACTCTGTTTTCTCCTATATGGATACATGTAGTTGGAATTCTAAATCGAACACGGTTTGTGCTAGCTCTTTGAAACTTGGCACAATAATGTAGTTCCATGTTCTATCGCTATGGTTTGTGTGCCATTGAAGTAGCCCCAAGCAGAGACTGACGAGAATTACTTTCCTTGAAAGGGGTTGCCAAGCTTCCAAAAAACTACGAGTTTCCTGAAATCTCAGCAAACATTTTTTCACCCAGTCTTGATGATCATTGCAGGTAGTTATCAGTACACGAATCCCACTTGGCTCACCAAATTTCGTTCTTCTAGGTTAAACCGTTCCTTTGCAGTAACCGTTTTCATGTTTAGGTTTCACTCTGTTTTCTCCTATATGGATACATGTAGTTGGAACTCTAAATCAAACACGGTTTGTGCTAGCTCTTTGAAACTTGGCACAATAATGTAGTTCCAAGTTCTATCGCTAAGGTTTGTGTGCTATTGAAGTAGCCCCAAGCAGAGACTGACGAGAATCACTTTCCTTGAAAGGGGTTGCCAAGCTTCCCAAAAACTGCGAGTTTCCTGAAATCTCAGCAAACATTTTTTCACCCAATCTTGATGATCTTTGCAGGTAGTTATCAGTACACGAATCCCACTTGGCTCACCAAATTTCGTTCTTCTAGGTTAAACCGTTCCTTTGCAGTAACCGTTTTCATGTTTAGGTTTCACTCTGTTTTCTCCTATATGGATACATGTAGTTGGAACTCTAAATCAAACACGGTTTGTGCTAGCTCTTTGAAACTTGGCACAATAATGTAGTTCCAAGTTCTATCGCTAAGGTTTGTGTGCTATTGAAGTAGCCCCAAGCAGAGACTGACCAGAATCACTTCCATTGAAAGGGGTTGCCAAGCTTCCAAAAAACTGCGAGTTTCCTGAAATCTCAGCAAACATTTTTTCACCGAATTTTGATGATACTTCCATTTAATGATCAGTACACCAATCCCACTTTGCTCACCAAATTTCGTTCTTCTAGGTTAAACCGTTCCTTTGCAGAAACCGTTTTCATGTTTAGGTTTCACTCTGTTTTCTCTTATATGGATACATGTAGTTGGAACTCTAAATCAAACACGGTTTGTGCTAGCTCTTTGAAACTTGGCACAATAATGTAGTTCCAAGTTCTATCGCGATGGTTTGTGTGCTATTGAAGTAGCCCCAAGAAGCGACTGACCATAATCCCTTTCATTGAAAGGGGTTGCCAAGCTTCCAAAAAACTGCGGTTTTGCTGAAATCTCAGCAAACATTTTTTCACCGAATCTTGATGATACTTCCATTTAATGATCAGTACACGAATCCCACTTGGCTCACCAAATTTCGTTCTTCTAGGTTAAACCGTTTCTTTGCAGTAACCTTTTTCATGTTTAGGTTTCACTCTGTTTTCTCCTATATGGATACATGTAGTTGGAACTCTAAATCAAACACGGTGTCTGCTAGCTCTTTGAAACTTGGCACAATAATGTAGTTCCAAGTTGTATCGCTATGGTTTGTGTGCTATTGAAGTAGCCCCAAGCAGAGACTGAGGAGAATCACTTTCCTTGAAAGGGGTTGCCAAGCTTCCAAAAAACTACGAGTTTCCTGAAATCTCAGCAAACATTTTTTCACCCAATCTTGATGATACTTGCAGGTAGTTATCAGTACACGAATCCCACTTGGCTCACCAAATTTCCTTCTTCTACGTTAAACCGTTCCTTTGCAGAAACCGTTTTCATGTTTAGGTTTCACTCTGTTTTCTCCTATATGGATACATGTAGTTGGAATTCTAAATCAAACACAGTTTGTGCTAGCTCTTTGAAACTTGGCACAGTAATGTAGTTCCAAGTTCTATCGCTATGGTTTGTGTCCTATTGAAGTAGCCCCAAGGAGAGACTGATAAATCACATTCATTGAAAGGGGTTGCCAAGCTTCCAAAAAACTGCGAGTTTCCTGAAATCTCAGCAAACATTTTTTCACCCAATCTTGATGATACTTGCAGGTCTTTATCAGTACACGAATCCCACTTGGCTCACTCAATTTCGTTGTTTTAGATTAAACCGTTTCTTTGCACAAACCGTTTTCATGTTTAGGTTTCACTTTGTTTTCTCCTATAGGGATACATGTAGTTGGAATTCTAAATCAAACACGGTTTGTGCTAGCTCTTTGAAACTTGGCACAATAATGTAGTTCCAAGTTCTATCGCTATGGTTTGTGTCCTATTGAAGTAGCTCCAAGCAGAGACTGACCAGAATCAATTTCATTGAAAGGGGTTGCCAAGCTTCCAAAAAAGTGCGAGTTTCCTGAAATGTCAGCAAACATTTTTTCACCCAATCTTGATGATACTTGCAGGTAGTTATCAGTACACAAATCCCACTTGGCTCACTCAATTTCGTTCTTTTAGGTTAAACCGTTCCTTTGCAGAAACCGTTTTTCATGTTTAGGTTTCACTCTGTTTTCTCCTATATGGATACATATAGTTGGAATTCTAAATCGAACACAGTTTGTGCTAGCTCTTTGAATCTTGGCACAATAATGTAGTTCCATGTTCTATCGCTATGGTTTGTGTGCCATTGAAGTAGCCCCAAGCAGAGACTGACGAGAATCACTTTCCTTGAAAGGGGTTGCCAAGCTTCCAAAAAACTACGAGTTTCCTGAAATCTCAGCAAACATTTTTTCACCCAATCTTGATGATCATTGCAGGTAGTTATCAGTACACGAATCCCACTTGGCTCACCAAATTTTCGTTCTTCTAGGTTAAACCGTTCCTTTGCAGTAACCGTTTTCATGTTTAGGTTTCACTCTGTTTTCTCCTATATGGATACATGTAGTTGGAACTCTAAATCAAACACGGTTTGTGCTAGCTCTTTGAAACTTGGCACAATAATGTAGTTCCAAGTTCTATCGCTAAGGTTTGTGTGCTATTGAAGTAGCCCCAAGCAGAGACTGACGAGAATCACTTTCCTTGAAAGGGGTTGCCAAGCTTCCAAAAAACTACGAGTTTCCTGAAATCTCAGCAAACATTTTTTCACCTAATCTTGATGATCTTTGCAGGTAGTTATCAGTACACGAATCCCACTTGGCTCACCAAATTTCGTTCTTCTAGGTTAAACCGTTCCTTTGCAGTAACCGTTTTCATGTTTAGGTTTCACTCTGTTTTCTCCTATATGGATACATGTAGTTGGAACTCTAAATCAAACACGGTTTGTGCTAGCTCTTTGAAACTTGGCACAATAATGTAGTTCCAAGTTCTATCGCTAAGGTTTGTGTGCTATTGAAGTAGCCCCAAGCAGAGACTGACCAGAATCACTTCCATTGAAAGGGGTTGCCAAGCTTCCAAAAAACTGCGAGTTTCCTGAAATCTCAGCAAACATTTTTTCACCGAATTTTGATGATACTTCCATTTAATGATCAGTACACCAATCCCACTTGGCTCACCAAATTTCGTTCTTCTAGGTTTAAACCGTTCCTTTGCAGAAACCGTTTTCATGTTTAGGTTATACTCTGTTTTTCTCTTATATGGATACATGTAGTTGGAACTCTAAATCAAACACGGTTTGTGCTAGCTCTTTGAAACTTGGCACAATAATGTAGTTCCAAGTTCTATCGCGATGGTTTGTGTGTTATTGAAAGTAGCCCCAAGAAGCGAATGACAATAATCCCTTTCATTGAAAGGGGTTGCCAAGCTTCCAAAAAACTGCGGTTTTGCTGAAATCTCAGCAAACATTTTTTCACCGAATCTTGATGATACTTCCATTTAATGATCAGTACACGAATCCCACTTGGCTCACCAAATTTCGTTCTTCTAGGTTAAACCGTTTCTTTGCAGTAACCGTTTTCATGTTTAGGTTTCACTCTGTTTTCTCCTATATGGATACATGTAGTTGGAACTCTAAATCAAACACAGTTTGTGCTAGCTCTTTGAAACTTAGCACAATAATGTAGTTCCAAGTTCTATCACTATGGTTTGTGTGCTATTGAAGTAGCCCCAAGCAGAGACTGAGGAGAATCACTTTCATTGAAAGGGGTTGCCAAGCTTCCAAAAAACTACGAGTTTCCTGAAATGTCAGCAAATATTTTTTCACCCAATCTTGATGATACTTGCAGGTAGTTATCAGTACACGAATCCCACTTGGCTCACCAAATTTCGTTCTTCTAGGTTAAACCGTTCCTTTGCAGTAACCGTTTTCATGTTTAGGTTTCACTCTGTTTTCTCCTATATGGATACATGTAGTTGGAACTCTAAATCAAACACGGTTTGTGCTAGCTCTTTGAAACTTGGCACAATAATGTAGTTCCAAGTTGTATCGCTATGGTTTGTGTGCTATTGAAGTAGCCCCAAGCAGAGACTGAGGAGAATCACTTTCCTTGAAAGGGGTTGCCAAGCTTCCAAAAAACTACGAGTTTCCTGAAATCTCAGCAAACATTTTTTCACCCAATCTTGATGATACTTGCAGGTAGTTATCAGTACACGAATCCCACTTGGCTCACCAAATTTCCTTCTTCTACGTTAAACCGTTCTTTTGCAGAAACCGTTTTCATGTTTAGGTTTCACTCTGTTTTCTCCTATATGGATACATGTAGTTGGAATTCTAAATCAAACACGGTTTGTGCTAGCTCTTTGAAACTTGGCACAGTAATGTAGTTCCAAGTTCTATCGCTATGGTTTGTGTCCTATTGAAGTAGCCCCAAGGAGAGACTGATAAATCACATTCATTGAAAGGGGTTGCCAAGCTTCCAAAAAACTGCGAGTTTCCTGAAATCTCAGCAAACATTTTTTCACCCAATCTTGATGATACTTGCAGGTGTTATCAGTACACGAATCCCACTTGGCTCACTCAATTTCGTTCTTTTAGGTTAAACCGTTCCTTTGCAGAAACCGTTTTCATATTTAGGTTTCACTCTGTTTTCTCCTATATGGATACATGTAGTTGGAATTCTAAATCGAACACGGTTTGTGCTAGCTCTTTGAAACTTGGCACAATAATGTAGTTCCATGTTCTATCGCTATGGTTTGTGTGCCATTGAAGTAGCCCCAAGCAGAGACTGACGAGAAATCACTTTCCTTGAAAGGGGTTGCCAAGCTTCCAAAAAACTACGAGTTTCCTGAAATCTCAGCAAACATTTTTCACCCAATCTTGATGATCTTTGCAGGTAGTTATCAGTACACGAATCCCACTTGGCTCACCAAATTTCGTTCTTCTAGGTTAAACCGTTCCTTTGCAGTAACCGTTTTCATGTTTAGGTTTCACTCTGTTTTCTCCTATATGGATACATGTAGTTGGAACTCTAAATCAAACACGGTTTGTGCTAGCTCTTTGAAACTTGGCACAATAATGTAGTTCCAAGTTCTATCGCTAAGGTTTGTGTGCTATTGAAGTAGCCCCAAGCAGAGACTGACCAGAATCACTTTCATTGAAAGGGGTTGCCAAGCTTCCAAAAAACTACGAGTTTCCTGAAATGTCAGCAAACATTTTTTCACCCAATCTTGATGATACTTGCAGGTGGTTATCAGTACAGGAATCCCACTTGGCTCACTCAATTTCGTTCTTTTAGGTTAAACTGTTCCTTTGCAGAAACCGTTTTCATGTTTAGGTTTCACTCTGTTTTCTCCTATATGGATACATGTAGTTGGAATTCTAAATCAAACACGGTTTGTGCTAGCTCTTTGAAACTTGGCACAGTAATGTAGTTCCAAGTTGTATCGCTATGGTTTGTGTCCTATTGAAGTAGCCCCAAGCAGAGACTGACGAGAATCACTTTCATTGAAAGGGGTTGCCAAGCTTCCAAAAAACTGCGAGTTTCCTGAAATCTCAGCAAACATTTTTTCACTGAATCTTGATGATACTTCCATTTAATGATCAGTACACCAATCCCACTTGGCTCACCAAATTTCGTTCTTCTAGGTTAAACCGTTCTTTTGCAGTAACCGTTTTCATGTTTAGGTTTCACTCTGTTTTCTCCTATATGGATACATGTAGTTGGAACTCTAAATCAAACACGGTTTGTGCTAGCTCTTTGAAACTTGGCACAATAATGTAGTTCCAAGTTCTGTCGCTATGGTTTGTGTGCTATTGAAGTAGCCCCAGGCAGAGACTGACGAGAATCACTTTCATTGAAAGGGGTTGCCAAGCTGCCAAAAAACTACGAGTTTCCTGAAATGTCAGCAAACATTTTTTTCACCCAATCTTGATGATACTTGCAGGTCTTTATCAGTACACGAATCCCACTTGGCTCACTCAATTTCGTTGTTTTAGATTAAACCGTTTCTTTGCACAAACCGTTTTCATGTTTAGGTTTCACTTTGTTTTCTCCTATAGGGATACATGTAGTTGGAATTCTAAATCAAACACGGTTTGTGCTAGCTCTTTGAAACTTGGCACAATAATGTAGTTCCAAGTTCTATCGCGATGGTTTGTGTGCCATTGAAGTAGCCCCCAGCAGAGTCTGACGAGAATCACTTTCCTTGAAAGGGGTTGCCAAGCTTCCAAAAAACTACGAGTTTCCTGAAATCTCAGCAAACATTTTTTCACCCAATCTTGATGATCATTGCAGGTAGTTATCAGTACACGAATCCCACTTGGCTCACCAAAATTTCGTTCTTCTAGGTTAAACCGTTCCTTTGCAGTAACCGTTTTCATGTTTAGGTTTCACTCTGTTTTCTCCTATATGGATACATGTAGTTGGAACTCTAAATCAAACACGGTTTGTGCTAGCTCTTTGAAACTTGGCACAATAATGTAGTTCCAAGTTCTATCGCTAAGGTTTGTGTGCTATTGAAGTAGCCCCAAGCAGAGACTGACGAGAATCACTTTCCTTGAAAGGGGTTGCCAAGCTTCCAAAAAACTACGAGTTTCCTGAAATCTCAGCAAACATTTTTTCACCCAATCTTGATGATCTTTGCAGGTAGTTATCAGTACACGAATCCCACTTGGCTCACCAAATTTCGTTCTTCTAGGTTAAACCGTTCCTTTGCAGTAACCGTTTTCATGTTTAGGTTTCACTCTGTTTTCTCCTATATGGATACATGTAGTTGGAACTCTAAATCAAACACGGTTTGTGCTAGGTCTTTGAAACTTGGCACAATAATGTAGTTCCAAGTTCTATCGCTAAGGTTTGTGTGCTATTGAAGTAGCCCCAAGCAGAGACTGACCAGAATCACTTTCATTGAAAGGGGTTGCCAAGCTTCCAAAAAACTGCGAGTTTCCTGAAATCTCAGCAAACTTTTTTTCACCCTATCTAGATGATACTTGCACGTAGTTATCAGTACACGAATCCCACTTGGCTCACCAAATTTTGTTCTTCTAGGTTAAACCGTTCCTTTGCAGAAACCGTTTTCATGTTTAGGTTTCACTCTGTTTTCTCCTATATGGATACATGTAGTTGGAACTCTAAATCAAACACGGTTTGTGCTAGCTCTTTGAAACTTGGCACAATAATGTAGTTCCAAGTTCTATCGCTATGGTTTGTGTGCTATTGAAGTAGCCCCAAGCAGAAACTGACCAGAATCCCTTTCATTGAAAGGGGTTGCCAAGATTCAAAAAAACTACGAGTTTCCTGAAATGTCAGCAAACATTTTTTCACCCAATCTAGATGATACTTGCACGTAGTTATCAGTACACGAATCCCACTTGGCTCACCAAATTTTGTTCTTCTAGGTTAAACCGTTCCTTTGCAGAAACCGTTTTCATGTTTAGGTTTCACTCTGTTTTCTCCTATATGGATACATGTAGTTGGAATTCTAAATCAAACACTGTTTGTGCTAGCTCTTTGAAACTTGGCACAGTAATGTAGTTCCAAGTTGTATCGCTATGGTTTGTGTCCTATTGAAGTAGCCCCAAGCAGAGACTGACGAGAATCACTTTCATTGAAAGGGGTTGCCAAGCTTCCAAAAAACTGCGAGTTTCCTGAAATCTCAGCAAACATTTTTTCACTGAATCTTGATGATACTTCCATTTAATGATCAGTACACCAATCCCACTTGGCTCACCAAATTTCGTTCTTCTAGGTTAAACCGTTCTTTTGCAGTAACCGTTTTCATGTTTAGGTTTCACTCTGTTTTCTCCTATATGGATACATGTAGTTGGAACTCTAAATCAAACACGGTTTGTGCTAGCTCTTTGAAACTTGGCACAATAATGTAGTTCCAAGTTCTGTCGCTATGGTTTGTGTGCTATTGAAGTAGCCCCAGGCAGAGACTGACGAGAATCACTTTCATTGAAAGGGGTTGCCAAGCTGCCAAAAAACTACGAGTTTCCTGAAATGTCAGCAAACATTTTTTTCACCCAATCTTGATGATACTTGCAGGTCTTTATCAGTACACGAATCCCACTTGGCTCACTCAATTTCGTTGTTTTAGATTAAACCGTTTCTTTGCACAAACCGTTTTCATGTTTAGGTTTCACTTTGTTTTCTCCTATAGGGATACATGTAGTTGGAATTCTAAATCAAACACGGTTTGTGCTAGCTCTTTGAAACTTGGCACAATAATGTAGTTCCAAGTTCTATCGCTATGGTTTGTGTGCCATTGAAGTAGCCCCAAGCAGAGTCTGACGAGAATCACTTTCCTTGAAAGGGGTTGCCAAGCTTCCAAAAAACTACGAGTTTCCTGAAATCTCAGCAAACATTTATTCACCCAATCTTGATGATCCTTGCAGGTAGTTATCAGTACACGAATCCCACTTGGCTCACCAAATTTCGTTCTTCTAGGTTAAACCGTTCCTTTGCAGTAACCGTTTTCATGTTTAGGTTTCACTCTGTTTTCTCCTATATGGATACATGTAGTTGGAACTCTAAATCAAACACGGTTTGTGCTAGCTCTTTGAAACTTGGCACAATAATGTAGTTCCAAGTTCTATCGCTATGGTTTGTGTCCTACTGAAGTAGCTCCAAGCAGAGACTGACCAGAATCAATTTCATTGAAAGGGGATGCAAAGCTTCCAAAAAACTGCGAGTTTCCTGAAATCTCAGCAAACATTTTTTCACCCAATCTTGATGATACTTGCAGGTTGTTATCAGTACACGAATCCCACTTGGCTCACTCAATTTCGTTCTTTTAGGTTAAACCGTTCCTTTGCAGAAACCGTTTTCATGTTTAGGTTTCACTCTGTTTTCTCCTATATGGATACTTGTAGTTGGAATTCTAAATCGAACACGGTTTGTGCTAGCTCTTTGAAACTTTGCACAATAATGTAGTTCCATGTTCTATCGCTATGGTTTGTGTGCCATTGAAGTAGCCCCAAGCAGAGACTGACGAGAATCACTTTCCTTGAAAGGCGTTGCCAAGCTTCCAAAAAACTACGAGTTTCCTGAAATCTCAGCAAACATTTTTTCACCCAATCTTCATGATTCTTCCATTTAATGATCAGTACACGAATCCCACTTGGCTCACCAAATTTCGTTCTTCTAGGTTAAACCGTTCCTTTGCAGTAACCGTTTTCATGTTTAGGTTTCACTCTGTTTTCTCTTATATGAATACATGTAGTTGGAACTCCAAATCAAACACGGTTTGTGCTAGCTCTTTGAAACTTGGCACAATAATGTAGTTCCACGTTCTATCGCTAAGGTTTGTGTGCTATTGAAGTAGCCCCAAGCAGAGACTGACCAGAATCACTTTCATTGAAAGGGGTTGCCAAGCTTCCAAAAAACTGCGAGTTTCCTGAAATCTCAGCAAACATTTTTTCACCGAATTTTGATGATACTTCCATTTAATGATCAGTACACCAATCCCACTTGGCTCACCAAATTTCGTTCTTCTAGGTTAAACCGTTCCTTTGCAGTAACCGTTTTCATGTTTAGGTTTCACTCTGTTTTCTCTTATATGAATACATGTAGTTGGAACTCTAAATCAAACACGGTTTGTGCTAGCTCTTTGAAACTTGGCACAATAATGTAGTTCCAAGTTCTATCGCTATGGTTTGTGTGCTATTGAAGTAGCCCCAAGCAGAGACTGACCAGAATCCCTTTCATTGAAAGGGGTTGCCAAGATTCCAAAAAACTACGAGTTTCCTGAAATGTCAGCAAACATTTTTTCACCCAATCTAGATGATACTTGCACGTAGTTATCAGTACACGAATCCCACTTGGCTCACCAAATTTCGTTCTTCTAGGTTAAACCTTTCCTTTGCAGAAACCGTTTTCATGTTTTAGGTTTCACTCTGTTTTCTCCTATATGGATACATGTAGTTGGAATTCTAAATCAAACACGGTTTGTGCTAGCACTTTCAAACTTGGCACAGTAATGTAGTTCCAAGTTCTATCGCTATGGTTTGTGTCCTATTGAAGTAGCCCCAAGCAGAGACTGACGAGAATCACTTTCATTTAAAGGGGTTGCCAAGCTTCCAAAAAACTGCGAGTTTCCTGAAATCTCAGCAAACATTTTTTCACTGAATCTTGATGATACTTCCATTTAATGATCAGTACACGAATCCCACTTGGCTCACCAAATTTCGTTCTTCTAGGTTAAACCGTTCCTTTGCAGTAACCGTTTTCATGTTTAGGTTTCACTCTGTTTTCTCCTATATGGATACATGTAGTTGGAACTCTAAATCAAACACGGTTTGTGCTAGCTCTGAGAAACTTGGAACAATAATGTAGTTCCAAGTTCTGTCGCTATGGTTTGTGTGCTATTGAAGTAGCCCCAAGCAGAGACTGACGAGAATCACTTTCATTGAAAGGGGTTGCCAAGCTGCCAAAAAACTACGAGTTTCATGAAATGTCAGCAAACATTTTTTTCACCCAATCTTGATGATACTTGCAGGTAGTTATCAGTACACGAATCCCACTTGGCTCACTCAATTTCGTTGTTTTAGATTAAACCGTTTCTTTGCAGAAACCGTTTTCATGTTTAGGTTTCACTCTGTTTTCTCCTATAGGGATACATGTAGTTGGAATTCTAAATCAAACACGGTTTGTGCTAGCTCTTTGAAACTTGGCACAATAATGTAGTTCCAAGTTCTATCGCTATGGTTTGTGTGCCATTGAAGTAGCCCCAAGCAGAGTCTGACGAGAATCACTTTCCTTGAAAGGGGTTGCCAAGCTTCCAAAAAACTACGAGTTTCCTGAAATCTCAGCAAACATTTTTTCACCCAATCTTGATGATCCTTGCAGGTAGTTATCAGTACACGAATCCCACTTGGCTCACCAAATTTCGTTCTTCTAGGTTAAACCGTTCCTTTGCAGTAACCGTTTTCATGTTTAGGTTTCACTCTGTTTTCTCCTATATGGATACATGTAGTTGGAACTCTAAATCAAACACGGTGTGTGCTAGCTCTTTGAAACTTGGCACAATAATGTAGTTCCAAGTTCTATCGCGATGGTTTGTGTGCTATTGAAGTAGCCCCAAGCAGAGACTGACCAGAATCCCTTTCATTGAAAGGGGTTGCCAAGCTTCCAAAAAACTGCGAGTTTCCTGAAATCTCAGCAAACATTTTTTCACCCAATCTTGATGATCCTTGCAGGTAGTTATCAGTACACAAATCCTACTTGGCTCACCAAATTTCGTTCTTCTAGGTTAAACCGTTCCTTTGCAGTAACCGTTTTCATGTTTAGGTTTCACTCTGTTTTCTCCTATATGGATACATGTAGTTGGAATTCTAAATCAAACACGGTTTGTGCTAGCTCCTTGAAACTTGGCATAATAATGTAGTTCCAAGTTCTATCGCGATGGTTTGTGTGCTATTGAAGTAGCCCCAAGCAGAGACTGACCAGAATCCCTTTCATTGAAAGGGGTTGCCAAGCTTCCAAAAAACTACGAGTGTCCTGAAATCTCAGCAAACATTTTTTCACCCAATCTTGATGATCCTTGCAGGTAGTTATCAGTACATGAATCCCACTTGGCTCACCAAATTTCGTTCTTCTAGGTTAAACCGTTCCTTTGCAGTAACCGTTTTCATGTTTAGGTTTCACTCTGTTTTCTCCTATATGGATACATGTAGTTGGAACTCTAAATCAAACACGGTTTGTGCTAGCTCTTTGAAACTTGGCACAATAATGTAGTTCCAAGTTCTATCGCTATGGTTTGTGTGCTATTGAATAGCCCCAAGCAGAGACTGACCAGAATCCCTTTCATTGAAAGGGGTTGCCAAGATTCCAAAAAACTACGAGTTTCCTGAAATGTCAGCAAACATTTTTTCACCCAATCTAGATGATACTTGCACGTAGTTATAAGTACACGAATCCCACTTGGCTCACCAAATTTTGTTCTTCTAGGTGAAACCGTTCCTTTGCAGAAACCGTTTTTCATGTTTAGGTTTCACTCTGTTTTCTCCTATATGGATACATGTAGTTGGAATTCTAAATCAAACACACGGTTTGTGCTAGCTCTTTGAAACTTGGCACAATAATGTAGTTCCAAGTTCTATCGCTATGGTTTGTGTGCCATTGAAGTAGCCCCAAGCAGAGTCTGACAAGAATCACTTTCCTTGAAAGGGGTTGCCAAGCTTCCAAAAAACTATGAGTTTCCTGAAATCTCAGCCAACATTTTTTCACCCAATCTTGATGACCCTTGCAGGTAGTTATCAGTACACGAATCCCACTTGGCTCACCAAATTTCGTTCTTCTAGGTTAAACCGTTCCTTTGCAGTAACCGTTTTCATGTTTAGGTTTCACTCTGTTTTCTCCTATATGGATACATGTAGTTGGAACTCTAAATCAAACACGGTTTGTGCTAGCTCTTTGAAACTTGGCACAATAATGTAGTTCCAAGTTCTATCGCTAAGGTTTGTGTGCTATTGAAGTAGCCCCAAGCAGAGACTGACCAGAATCACTTTCATTGAAAGGGGTTGCCAAGCTTCCAAAAAACTGCGAGTTTCCTGAAATCTCAGCAAACATTTTTTCACTGAATCTTGATGATACTTCCATTTAATGATCAGTACACGAATCCCACTTGGCTCACCAAATTTCGTTCTTCTAGGTTAAACCGTTCCTTTGCAGTAACCGTTTTCATGTTTAGGTTTCACTCTGTTTTCTCCTATATGGATACATGTAGTTGGAACTCTAAATCAAACACGGTTTGTGCTAGCTCTTTGAAACTTGGCACAATAATGTAGTTCCAAGTTCTGTCGCTATGGTTTGTGTGCTATTGAAGTAGCCCCCAAGCAGAGACTGACGAGAATCACTTTCATTGAAAGGGGTTGCCAAGCTGCCAAAAAACTACGAGTTTCATGAAATGTCAGCAAACATTTTTTTCACCCAATCTTGATGATACTTGCAGGTAGTTATCAGTACACGAATCCCACTTGGCTCACTCAATTTCGTTGTTTTAGATTAAACCGTTTCTTTGCAGAAACCGTTTTCATGTTTAGGTTTCACTCTGTTTTCTCCTATAGGGATACATGTAGTTGGAATTCTAAATCAAACACGGTTTGTGCTAGCTCTTTGAAACTTGGCACAATAATGTAGTTCCAAGTTCTATCGCTATGGTTTGTGTGCCATTGAAGTAGCCCCAAGCAGAGTCTGACGAGAATCACTTTCCTTGAAAGGGGTTGCCAAGCTTCCAAAATACTACGAGTTTCCTGAAATCTCAGCCAACATTTTTTCACCCAATCTTGATGATCCTTGCAGGTAGTTATCAGTACACGAATCCCACTTGGCTCACCAAATTTCGTTCTTCTAGGTTAAACCGTTCCTTTGCAGTAACCGTTTTCATGTTTAGGTTTCACTCTGTTTTCTCCTATATGGATACATGTAGTTGGAACTCTAAATCAAACACGGTTTGTGCTAGCTCTTTGAAACTTGGCACAATAATGTAGTTCCAAGTTCTATCGCTAAGGTTTGTGTGCTATTGAAGTAGCCCCAAGCAGAGACTGACCAGAATCACTTTCATTGAAAGGGGTTGCCAAGCTTCCAAAAAACTGCGAGTTTCCTGAAATCTCAGCAAACATTTTTTCACCGAATTTTGATGATACTTCCATTTAATGATCAGTACACCAATCCCACTTGGCTCACCAAATTTCTGTTCTTCTAGGTTAAACCGTTCCTTTGCAGTAACCGTTTTCATGTTTAGGTTTCACTCTGTTTTCTCTTATATGAATCCATGTAGTTGGAACTCTAAATCAAACACGGTTTGTGCTAGCTCTTTGAAACTTGGCACAATAATGTAGTTCCAAGTTCTATCGCTATGGTTTGTGTGCTATTGAAGTAGCCCCAAGCAGAGACTGACCAGAATCCCTTTCATTGAAAGGGGTTGCCAAGATTCCAAAAACTACGAGTTTCCTGAAATGTCAGCAAACATTTTTTCACCCAATCTAGATGATACTTGCACGTAGTTATCAGTACACGAATCCCACTTGGCTCACCAAATTTCGTTCTTCTAGGTTAAACCGTTCCTTTGCAGAAACCGTTTTCATGTTTAGGTTTCACTCTGTTTTCTCCTATATGGATACATGTAGTTGGAATTCTAAATCAAACACGGTTTGTGCTAGCACTTTCAAACTTTGGGCACAGTAATGTAGTTCCAAGTTCTATCGCTATGGTTTGTGTCCTATTGAAGTAGCCCCAAGCAGAGACTGACGAGAATCACTTTCATTGAAAGGGGTTGCCAAGCTTCCAAAAAACTGCGAGTTTCCTGAAATCTCAGCAAACATTTTTTCACTGAATCTTGATGATACTTCCATTTAATGATCAGTACACGAATCCCACTTGGCTCACCAAATTTCGTTCTTCTAGGTTAAACCGTTCCTTTGCAGTAACCGTTTTCATGTTTAGGTTTCACTCTGTTTTTCTCCTATATGGATACATGTAGTTGGAACTCTAAATCAAACACGGTTTGTGCTAGCTCTGAGAAACTTGGAACAATAATGTAGTTCCAAGTTCTGTCGCTATGGTTTGTGTGCTATTGAAGTAGCCCCAAGCAGAGACTATCGAGAATCACTTTCATTGAAAGGGGTTGCCAAGCTGCCAAAAAACTAGGAGTTTCATGAAATGTCAGCAAACATTTTTTTCACCCAATCTTGATGATACTTGCAGGTAGGTATCAGTACACGAATCCCACTTGGCTCACTCAATTTCGTTGTTTTGGATTAAACCGTTTCTTTGCAGAAACCGTTTTCATGTTTAGGTTTCACTCTGTTTTCTCCTATAGGGATACATGTAGTTGGAATTCTAAATCAAACACGGTTTGTGCTAGCTCTTTGAAACTTGGCACAATAATGTAGTTCCAAGTTCTATCGCTATGGTTTGTGTGCCATTGAAGTAGCCCCAAGCAGAGTCTGACGAGAATCACTTTCCTTGAAAGGGGTTGCCAAGCTTCCAAAAAACTACGAGTTTCCTGAAATCTCAGCAAACATTTTTTCACCCAATCTTGATGATACTTGCAGGTAGTTATCAGTACACGAATCCCACTTGGCTCACCAAATTTCGTTCTTCTAGGTTAAACCGTTCCTTTGCAGTAACCGTTTTCATGTTTAGGTTTCACTCTGTTTTCTCCTATATGGATACATGTAGTTAGAATTCTAAATCAAACACGGTTTGTGCTAGCTCTTTGAAACTTGGCACAATAATGTAGTTCCAAGTTCTATCGCTATGGTTTGTGTGCCATTGAAGTAGCCCCAAGCGGAGACTGACGAGAATCACTTTCCTTGAAAGGGGTTGCCAAGCTTCAAAAAACTACGAGTTTCCTGAAATCTCAGCAAACATTTTTTCACCCAATCTTGATGATACTTGCAGGTAGTGATCAGTACACGAATCCCACTTGGCTCACTAAATTTCGTTCTTCTAGGTTAAACCGTTCCTTTGCAGTAACCGTTTTCATGTTTAGGTTTCACTTTGTTTTCTCCTATATGGATGCATGTAGTTGGAACTCTAAATCAAACACGGTATGTGCTAGCTATTTGAAACTTGGCACAATAATGTAGTTCCAAGATCTCTTGCTATTTTTTGTGTCCTATTGATGTAGGCCCAAGCAGAGACTGACGAGAATCCCTTTCATTGAAAGGGGTTGCCAAGCTTCCAAAAAACTTGGAGTTTCCTGAAATCTCAGTAAACATTTTTTCACCCAATCTTGATGATACTTCCTTTTAATGATCAGTACACCAATCCCACTTGGCTCACCAAATTCCGTTCTTCTAGGTTAAACCGTTCCTTTGCAGTAACCGTTTTCATGTTTAGGTTTCACTCTGTTTTCTCCTATATGGATACATGTAGTTGGAACTCTAAATCAAACACAGTTTGTGCTAGCTCTTTGAAACTTGTCACTATAATGTACTTCCAAGATCTGTCGCTATCTTTTGTGTCCTATTGAAGTAGCTCCATGCAGAGACTGTCGAGAATCACTTTCATTGAAAGAGGTTGCCAAGCTTCCAAAAAACTACGAGTTTCCTGAAATCTCAGCAAACATTTTTTCACCCAATCTTGATGATACTTGCAGGTAATGATCAGTAGAGCAATCCCACTTGACCCAACAAATTTCGTTCATCTAGGTTAAACCGTTCCTTTCCAGTAACCGTTTTCATGTTTAGGTTTCACTCTGTTTTCTCCTATATGGATACATGTAGTTGGAACTCTAAATCAAACACGGTTTGTGCTAGCTCTTTGAAACTTGGCACAAGATTGAAGTTCCAAATTCTATTGCTATGGTTTGGGTCCTATTGAAGTAGCCCCAAGCAGAGACTGAGGAGAATCACTTTCATTGAAAGGGGTTGCCAAGCTTTCTAAAAACTACGAGTTTCCTGAAATCTCAGCAAACATTTTTTCAACCAATCTTGATGATAATTGCAGGTAGATATCAGTACACGAATCCCACTTGGCTCACTAAATTTTGTTCTTCTAGGTTAAACCGTTAGTTTGCAGTAACCGTTTTCATGTTTAGGTTTCACTCTGTTTTCTCCTATATGGATACATGAAGTTGGAACTCTAAATCAAACACGGTTTGTGCTATCTCTTTGAAACTTGGCACAATAATGTAGTTCCAAGTTCTATCGCTATGGTTTGTGTGCTATTGAAGTAGCCCCAAGCAGAGACTGACGACAATCCCTTTCATTGAAAGGGGTTTCCAAGCTTCCAAAAAACTACGAGTTTCCTGAAATCTCAGCAAACATTTTTTCACCCAAGTTTCATGATACTTCCATTTAATGATCAGTACACGAATCTCACTTGGCTCACCAAATTCCGTACTTCTAGGATAAACCGTTCCTTTGCAGTAACCGTTTTCATGTTTAGGTTTCACTGTGTTTTCTCCTATATGGATACATGTATTTGGAACTCTAAATCAAACACGGTTTGTGTCTGCTCTTTAAAACTTTGCACAATAATGTAGCTCCAAGTTCTATCGCTATGGTTTGTTTGCTATTGAAGTAGCCCCATGCAGAGACTGACGAGAATCACTTGCATTGAAAGGGGTTGCCAAGCTTCCAAAAAACTACGAGTTTCCTGAAATCTCAGCAAACATTTTTTCACCCAATCTTGATATACTTGCAGGTAGTGATAAGTACATGAATCCCACTTGGCTTACTAAATTTTGTTCTACTAGGTTAAACCGTTCCTTTGCAGTAACCGTTTTCATGTTTAGGTTTCACTCTGTTTTCTCCTATATGGATACATGTAGTTGGAACTCTAAATCAAACACGGTTTGTGCTAGCTCTTTGAAATTTGGCACAATAATGTAGTTCCAAGTTCTATCGCTATGGTTTGTGTCCTATTGAATTAGCCCCAAGTAGAGACTGACGAGAATCACTTTCATTGAAAGGGGTTGCCAAGCTTCCAAAAAACTACGAGTTTCCTGAAATCTCAGCAAACATTTTTTCACCCAATCTTGATGATACTTCCATTTAATGATCAGTACACAATCCCACTTGGCTCACCAAATTTCGTTCTTCTAAGTTATACCAATCCTTTGCAGTAACCGTTTTCATGTTTAGGTTTCACTCTGTTTTCTCCTATATAGATATTTGTATTTGGAACTCTAAACGAAACACGGTGTGTGCCAGCTGTATGAAACTTGGCACAATAATGTAGTTCCAAGTTCTATTGCTATGGTTTCTGTCCTATTGAAAGTATCCCCAAGCAGAGACTGAGAAGAATCACATACATTGAAAGGGGTTGCCAAGCTTCCAAAAAAAGTATGAGTTTCCTGAAATCTCAGCAAACATTTTTTCACCCAATCTTGGTGATACTTGCATTTAATGATCAGTACACCAATTCCAATTGGCTCACCAAATTTCGTTCTTCTAGGTCAAACCGTTCATTTGCAGTAACGGTTTCATGTTTAGGTTTCACTCTGTTTTCTCCTATATGGATACATGTAGTTGGAACTCTAAATCAAACACGGTGTGTGCTAGCTCTTTGAAACTTGGCACAATAATGTAGTTCCAAGTTCTATCGCTATGGTTTGTGTGCTATTGAAGTAGCCCCAAGCAGAGACTGACGAGAATCCCTTTCATTGAAAGGGGTTGCCAAGCTTCCAAAAAACTTGGAGTTTCCTGAAATCTCAGGAAACATTTTTTCACCCAATCTTGATGATACTTCCTTTTAATGATCATACACCAATCCCACTTTGCTCACCAAATTTCGTTCTTCTAGGTTAAACCGTTCCTTTGCAGGAACCGTTTTCATGTTTAGGTTTCACTCTGTTTTCTCCTATATGGATACATGTATTCGGAACTCTAAATCAAACACGGTTTGTGCTAGCTCTTTGAAACTTGGCAGAATAATGTAGTTCCAAGTTCTATCACTATGGTTTGTGTCCTATTGATGTAGCCCCAAGCAGAGAATGACGAGAATCCCTTTCATTGAAACGGGTTGCCAAGCTTCCACCAAAGTACGATTTTCCTGAAATCTCAGCAAACATTTTTTCACCCAATCTTGATAATACTTCCATTTAATGATCAGTACACCAATCCCACGTGGCTCACCAAATTTCGTTCTTCTAGGTTAAACCGTTCCTTTGCAGTAACCGTTTTCATGTTTAGGTTTCACTCTGTTTTCTCCTATATGGATACATGTAGTGGGAACTCTAAATCAAACACGGTGTGTGCTAGCTCTTTGAAACTTGGCACAATAATGTAGTTCCATGTTCTATAGCTATAGTTTGTGTGCTATTGAAGTAGCCCCAAGCAGAAACTGACGAGTATCACTTTCATTGAAAGGGGTTGCCAAGCTTCCAAAAAACTACGAGTTTCCGGAAATCTCAGCAAACATTTTTTGACCCAATCTTGATGATACTTGCAGGTAGTGATCAGTACACGAATCCCACTTGGCTCACTAAATTTCGCTCTTCTAGGTTAAACAGTTCCTTTGTAGTAACCGTTTTCATGTTTAGGTTTCACTCTGTTTTCTCCTATATGGACACATGTAGTTGGACCTCTAAATCAAACACGGTGTGTGCTAGCTCTTTGAAACTTGGCACAATAATGTAGTTCCAAGTTCTCTCGCTATGGTTTGTGTCCTATTGAAGTAGCCCCAAGTAGAGACTGACGAGAATCACTTTCATTGAAAGGGGTTGGAAAGCTTCCAGAAAATATGAGTTTCCTGAAATCTCAGCAAACATTTTTTCACTCAATCTTGATGATATGTGCAGGTAGTGATCAGTACAGGAATCCCACTTGGCTCACTAAATTTCGTTCTTCTAGGTTAAAAAGTTCCTTTGCAGTAACCGTTTTCATGTTTAGGTTTCACTTTGTTTTCTCCTATATGGATGCATGTAGTTGGAACTCTAAATCAAACACGGTTTGTGCTAGCTCTTTGAAACTTGGCACAATAATGTAGTTCCAAGTTCTATCGCTATTGTTTGTGTCCTATTGATGTAGCCCAAAGCAGAGACTGACAAGAATCCCTTTCATTGAAAGGGGTTGCCAAGTTTCCAAAAAACTACGAGTTTCCTGAAATCTCAGCAAACATTTTTTCACCCAATCTTCATGATACTTCCATTTAATGATCAGTACACCAATCCCACTTGGCTCACCAAATTTCGTTCTTCTAAGTTATACCGATCCTTTGCAGTAACCGTTTTCATGTTTAGGTTTCACTCTGATTTCTCCTATATGGATATATGTATTTGGAACTCTAAATCAAACACGGTTTGTGCTAGCTGTATGAAACTTGGCACAATAATGTAGTTCCAAGTTCTATTGCTATGGTTTGTGTCCTATTGAAGTATCCCCAAGCAGAGACTGAGAAGAATCACATTCATTGAAAGGGGTTGCCAAGCTTCCAAAAAATGTACGAGTTTCCTGAAATCTCAGCAAACATTTTTTTCACCCAATTTTGATGATACTTCCATTTAATGATCAGTACACCAATCCCACTTGGCTCACCAAATTTCGTTCTTCTAGGTTATACCAATCCTTTGCAGTTAACGTTTTCATGTTTAGGTTTCACTCTGTTTTCTCCTATATGGATATATGTATTTGGAACTCTAAATCAAACACGGTGTGTGCTAGCTGTTTGAAACTTGGCACAATAAGGTAGTTCCGAGTTCTATCGCTATGGTTTGTGTGCTATTGAAATAGCCCCAAGCAGAGACTGACGAGAATCCCTTTCATTGAAAGGGGTTGCCAAGCTTCCAAAAAACTTGGAGTTTCCTGAAATCTCAGTAAACATTTTTTCACCCAATCTTGATGATACTTCCTTTTAATGATCATACACCAATCCCACTTTGCTCACCAAATTTCGTTCTTCTAGGTTAAACTGTTCCTTTGCAGTAACCGTTTTCATGTTTAGGTTTCACTCTGTTTTCTCCTATATGGATACATGTATTCGGAACTCTAAATCAAACACGGTGTGTGCTAGCTCTTTGAAACATGGCACAATAATGTAGTTCCAAGTTCTATCACTATGGTTTGTGTCCTATTGATGTAGCCCCAAGCAGAGAATGACGAGAATCACTTTCATTGAAACGGGTTGCCAAGCTTCCACAAAAGTACGAGTTTCCTGAAATCTCAGCAAACATTTTTTCACCCAATCTTGATGATATTTCCATTTAATGATCAGTACACCAATCCCACTTTGCTCACCAAATTTCGTTCTTCTAGGTTAAACCGTTCCTTTGCAGTAACCGTTTTCAGGTTTAGGTTTCACTCTGTTTTCTCCTATATGGATACATGTACTTGGAAATCTAAATCAAACACGGTGTGTGCTAGCTCTTTGAAACTTGGCACAATAAGGTAGTTCCGAGTTCTATCGCTATGGTTTGTGTGCTATTGAAGTAGCCCCAAGCAGAGACTGACGAGAATCCCTTTCATTGAAAGGGGTTGCCAAGCTTCCAAAAAACTTGGAGTTTCCTGAAATCTCAGTAAAAATTTTTTCACCCAATCTTGATGATACTTCCTTTTAATGATCATACACCAATCCCAATTGGCTCACCAAATTTCGTTCTTCTAGGTTAAACCGTTCCTTTGCAGTAACCGTTTTCATTTTTAGGTTTCACTCTGTTTCCTCCTATATGGATACATGTATTCGGAACTCTAAATCAAACACGGTGTGTGCTAGCTCTTTGAAACTTGGCACAATAATGTAGTTCCATGTTCTATAGCTATAGTTTGTGTGCTATTGAAGTAGCCCCAAGCAGAAACTGACGAGAATCACTTTCATTGAAAGGGGTTGCCAAGCTTCCAAAAAACTAAGAGTTTCCGGAAATCTCAGCAAACATTTTTTGACCCAATCTTGATGATACTTGCAGGTAGTTATCAGTACACGAATCCCACTTGGCTCACCAAATTTCGTTCTTCTAGGTTAAACCGTTCCTTTGCAGTAACCGTTTTCATGTTTAGGTTTCACTCTGTTTTCTCCTATATGGATACATGTACTTGGAACTCTAAATCAAACACGGTGTGTGCTAACTCTTTGAAACATGGCACAATAATGTAGTTCCAAGTTCTATCACTATGGTTTGTGTCCTATTGAATTAGCCCCAAGCAGAGACTGACGACAATCCCTTTCATTGAAAGGGGTTGCCAAGCTTCCAAAAAACTACGAGTTTCCTGAAATCTCAGCAAACATTCTTTTACCCAATCTTGACGATACTTCCATTGAATGATCAGGACACCAATCCCACTTGGCTCACCAAATTCCGTTCTTCTAGGTTAAACCGTTCCTTTGCAGTAACCGTTTTCATGTTTAGGTTTCACTCTGATTTCTCCTATATGGATATATATGTATTTGGAACTCTAAATCAAACACGGTTTGTGCTAGCTGTATGAAACTTGGCACAATAATGTAGTTCCAAGTTCTATTGCTATGGTTTGTGTCCTATTGAAGTATCCCCAAGCAGAGACTGAGAAGAATCACATTCATTGAAAGGGGTTGCCAAGCTTCCAAAAAATGTACGAGTTTCCTGAAATCTCAGCAAACATTTTTTTCACCCAATTTGATGATACTTCCATTTAATGATCAGTACACCAATCCCACTTGGCTCACCAAATTTCGTTCTTCTAGGTTATACCAATCCTTTGCAGTTAACGTTTTCATGTTTAGGTTTCACTCTGTTTTCTCCTATATGGATATATGTATTTGGAACTCTAAATCAAACACGGTGTGTGCTAGCTGTTTGAAACTTGGCACAATAAGGTAGTTCCGAGTTCTATCGCTATGGTTTGTGTGCTATTGAAATAGCCCCAAGCAGAGACTGACGAGAATCCCTTTCATTGAAAGGGGTTGCCAAGCTTCCAAAAAACTTGGAGTTTCCTGAAATCTCAGTAAACATTTTTTCACCCAATCTTGATGATACTTCCTTTTAATGATCATACACCAATCCCACTTTGCTCACCAAATTTCGTTCTTCTAGGTTAAACTGTTCCTTTGCAGTAACCGTTTTCATGTTTAGTTTCACTCTGTTTTCTCCTATATGGATACATGTATTCGGAACTCTAAATCAAACACGGTGTGTGCTAGCTCTTTGAAACATGGCACAATAATGTAGTTCCAAGTTCTATCACTATGGTTTGTGTCCTATTGATGTAGCCCCAAGCAGAGAATGACGAGAATCACTTTCATTGAAACGGGTTGCCAAGCTTCCACAAAAGTACGAGTTTCCTGAAATCTCAGCAAACATTTTTTCACCCAATCTTGATGATATTTCCATTTAATGATCAGTACACCAATCCCACTTTGCTCACCAAATTTCGTTCTTCTAGGTTAAACCGTTCCTTTGCAGTAACCGTTTTCAGGTTTAGGTTTCACTCTGTTTTCTCCTATATGGATACATGTACTTGGAAATCTAAATCAAACACGGTGTGTGCTAGCTCTTTGAAACTTGGCACAATAAGGTAGTTCCGAGTTCTATCGCTATGGTTTGTGTGCTATTGAAGTAGCCCCAAGCAGAGACTGACGAGAATCCCTTTCATTGAAAGGGGTTGCCAAGCTTCCAAAAAAACTTGGAGTTTCCTGAAATCTCAGTAAAAATTTTTTCACCCAATCTTGATGATACTTCCTTTTAATGATCATACACCAATCCCAATTGGCTCACCAAATTTCGTTCTTCTAGGTTAAACCGTTCCTTTGCAGTAACCGTTTTCATTTTTAGGTTTCACTCTGTTTCCTCCTATATGGATACATGTATTCGGAACTCTAAATCAAACACGGTGTGTGCTAGCTCTTTGAAACTTGGCACAATAATGTAGTTCCATGTTCTATAGCTATAGTTTGTGTGCTATTGAAGTAGCCCCAAGCAGAAACTGACGAGAATCACTTTCATTGAAAGGGGTTGCCAAGCTTCCAAAAAACTACGAGTTTCCGGAAATCTCAGCAAACATTTTTGACCCAATCTTGATGATACTTGCAGGTAGTTATCAGTACACGAATCCCACTTGGCTCACCAAATTTCGTTCTTCTAGGTTAAACCGTTCCTTTGCAGTAACCGTTTTCATGTTTAGGTTTCACTCTGTTTTCTCCTATATGGATACATGTACTTGGAACTCTAAATCAAACACGGTGTGTGCTATCTCTTTGAAACATGGCACAATAATGTAGTTCCAAGTTCTATCACTATGGTTTGTGTCCTATTGAATTAGCCCCAAGCAGAGACTGACGACAATCCCTTTCATTGAAAGGGGTTGCCAAGCTTCCAAAAAACTACGAGTTTCCTGAAATCTCAGCAAACATTCTTTTACCCAATCTTGACGATACTTCCATTGAATGATCAGGACACCAATCCCACTTGGCTCACCAAATTCCGTTCTTCTAGGTTAAACCGTTCCTTTGCAGTAACCTTTTTCATGTTTAGGTTTCACTCTGTTTTCTCTTTTATGGATACATATATTTGGAACTCTAACTCAAACACGGTTTGTGATAGCTCCTTTGAAACTTGGCACAATAACGAAGTTCCAAGTTCTATAGGTATGGTTTGTGTGCTATTGAAGTAGCCCCAAGCAGAGACTGACGAGAATCCCTTTCATTGAAAGGGGTTGCCAAGCTTCCAAAAAACTACGCGTTTCCGGAAATATCAGCAAACATTTTTTGACCCAATCTTGATGATACTTCCATTTAATGATCAGTACACCAATCCCACTTGGCTCACCAAATTTCGTTCTTCTAGGTTAAACCGTTCCTTTGCAGTAACCGTTTTCAGGTTTAGGTTTCACTCTGTTTTCTCCTATATGGATACATGTACTTGGAACTCTAAATCAAACACGGTTTGTGCTAGCTCTTTGAAACTTGGCACAATAATGTAGTTCCAAGATCTATCGCCATGGTTTGTGTCCTGTTGAAGTAGCCCCAAGCAGAGACTGACGAGAATCCTTTTCATTGAAAGTGGTTTCCAAGCTTCCAAAAAACTACGAGTTTCCTGAAATCTCAGCAAACATTTTTTCACCCAATCTTGATGATACTTCCATTTAATGATCAGTACACCAATCCCTCTTGGCTCACCAAATTTCGTTCTTCTAGGTTAAACCATTCCTTTGCAGTAACCGTTTTCATGTTTAGGTTTCACTCTGTTTTCTCCTCTATGGATACATGTAGTTGGAAATCTAAATCAAACACGGTTTGTGCTAGCTCTTTGAAACTTGGCACAATAATGTAGTTCCAAGTTCTATAGGTATGGTTTGTGTGCTATTGAATTAGCCCCAAGCAGAGACTGACGAGAATCCCTTTCATTGAAAGGGGTTGCCAAGCTTCCAAAAAACTACGCGTTTCCGGAAATATCAGCAAACATTTTTTTACCCAAACTTGATGATATGTGCAGGTAGTGATCAGTACAGGAATCCCACTTGGTTCACTAAATTTCGTTCTTCTATGTTAAACCGTTCCTTTGCAGTAACCGTTTTCATGTTTAGGTTTCACTCTGTTTTCTCCTATATGGATGCATGTATTTGGAACTCTAAATCAAACACGGTTTGTGCTAGCTCTTTGAAACTTGGCAAAATAATGTAGTTCCAAGTTCTATCGCTATTGTTTGTGTCCTATTGATGTAGCCCAAAGCAGAGACTGACGAGAATCCCTTTCATTGAAAGGGGTTGCAAAGGTTCCAAAAAACTACGAGTTTCCTGAAATCTCAGCAAACATTTTTTCACCCAATCTTGATGATACTTCCATTTAATGATCAGTACACCAATCCCACTTGGCTCACCAAATTTCGTTCTTCTAAGTTATACCAATCCTTTGCAGTAACCGTTTTCATGTTTAGGTTTCACTCTGTTTTCTCCTATATGGATACATGTAGTTGGAACTCTAAATCAAACACGGTGTGTGCTAGCTCTTTGAAACTTGGCACAATAATGTAGTTCCAAGTTCTATCGCTATGGTTTGTGTCCTATTGAAGTAGCCCCAAGCAGAGACTGACGAGAATCACTTTCATTGAAAGGGGATGCCAAGCTTCCAAAAAATACGAATTTCCTGAAATCTCAGTAAACATTTTTTCACCCAATCTTGATGATATGTGCAGGTAGTGATCAGTACAGGAATCCCACTTGGCTCACTAAATTTCGTTCTTCTAGGTTAAACCGTTCCTTTGCAGTAACCATTTTCATGTTTAGGTTTCACTCTGTTTTCTCCTATATGGATGCATGTAGTTGGAACTCTAAATCAAACACGGTTTCTGCTAGAAATTTGAAACTTGGCACAATAATGTAGTTCCAAGTTCTATCGCTATTGTTTGTGTCCTATTGATGTAGCCCAAAGCAGAGACTGACGAGAATCCCTTTCATTGAAAGGGGTTGCCAATGTTCCAAAAAACTACGAGTTTCCTGAAATCTCAGCAAACATTTTTTCACCCAATCTTGATGATACTTCCATTTAATGATAAGTACACCAATCCCACTTGGCTCACCAAATTTCGTTCTTCTAAGTTATACCGATTCTTTGCAGTAACCGTTTTCATGTTTAGGTTTCACTCTGTTTTCTCCTATATAGATATTTGTATTTGGAACTCTAAATCAAACACGGTGTGTGCTAGCTATTTGAAACTTGGCACAATAATGTAGTTCCAAGTTCTATCGCTATGGTTTGTGTCCTATTGAATTAGCCCCAAGCAGAGACTGACGACAATCCCTTTCATTGAAACGGGTTGCCAAGCTTCCAAAAAACTGCGAGTTTCCTGAAATCTCAGCAAACATTTTTTCATCCAATCTTGGTGATACTTGCATTTAATGATCAGTACACCAATCCCACTTGGCTCACCAAATTTCGTTCTTCTAGGTTAAACCGTTCCTTTGTAGTAACCGTTTTCATGTTTAGGTTTCACTCTGTTTTCTCCTATATGGACACATGTAGTTGGACCTCTAAATCAAACACGGTGTGTGCTAGCTCTTTGAAACTTGGCACAATAATCTAGTTCCAAGTTCTATCGCTATGATTTGTGTCCTATTGAAGTATCCCCAAGCAGAGACTGATGAGAATCCCTTTCATTGAAAGGGGATGCCAAGCCTCCAAAAAACTACGAGTTTCCTGAAATCTCAGCAAACATTTTTTCACCCAATCTTGATGATATGTGCAGGTAGTGATCAGTACACGAATCCCACTTGGCTCACCAAATTTCGTTCTTCTAGGTTAAACCGTTCCTTTGCAGTAACCGTTTTCATGTTTAGTTTCACTCTGTTTTCTCCTATATGGATATATGTAGTTGGAACTCTAAATCAAACACGGTGTGTGCTAGCTCTTTGAAACTTGGCACAATAATGTAGTTCCAAGTTCTATCGCTATGGTTTGTGTCCTATGGAAGTAGTCCCAAGCAGAGACTGACGAGAATCCCTTTAATTGAAACGGGTTGCAAAGCTTCCAAAAAACTACGAGATTCCTGAAATCTCAGCAAACATTTTTTCAACCAATCTTGATGATACTTGCAGGTAGTGATCAGTACACGAATCCCACTTGGCTCACTAAATTTCACTCTTCTAGGTTAAACCGTTCCTTTGCAGTAACTGTTTTTATGTTTAGGTTTCACTCTGTTTTCTCCTATATGGATACATGTAGTTGGAACTCTAAATCAAACACGGTGTGTGCTAGCTCTTTGAAACTTGGCACAAAAATGCAGTTCCAAGTTCTATCGCTACGGTTTGTATGCTATTGAAGTAGCCCCAATCAGAGACTGACGAGAATCCTTTTCATTGAAAGGGGTTGCCAAGCTTCCAAAAAACTACGAGTTTCCGGAAATCTCAGCAAACATTTTTTTACCCAATATTGATGATACTTCCATTTAATGATCAATACACCAATCCCACTTGGCTCACCAAATTTCGTTCTTCTAGGTTAAACCGTTCCTTTGCAGTAACCGTTTTCATGTTTAGGTTGCACTCTGTTTTCTCCTATATGGATACATGTAGTTGGAACTCTAAATCAAACACGGTGTGTGCTAGCTCTTTGAAACTTGGCACAATAATGTAGTTCCAAGTTCTATCGCTGTGATTTGTGTCCTATTGAAGTAGCCCCAAGCAGGATACTGATGAGAATCCCTTTCATTGAAAGGGGATGCCAAGCTTCCAAAAAAATACGAGTTTCCTGAAATCTCAGGAAACATTTTTTCACCCAATCTTGATGATATGTGCAGGTAGTGATCAGTACACGAATCCCACTTGGCTCACCAAATTTCGTTCTTCTAGGTTAAACCGTTCCTTTGCAGTAACCGTTTTCATGTTTAGGTTTCACTCTGTTTTCTCCTATATGGATACATGTAGTTGGAACTCTAAATCAAACACGGTGTGTGCTAGCTCTTTGAAACTGGGCACAAAAATGCAGTTCCAAGTTCTATCGCTACGGTTTGTATGCTATTGAAGTAGCCCCAATCAGAGACTGACGAGAATCCTTTTCATTGAAAGGGGTTGCCAAGCTTCCAAAAAACTACGAGTTTCCGGAAATCTCAGCAAACATTTTTTCACCCAATCTTGAAGAAACTTCCATTTAATATCAGTACACCAATCCATCTTGGCTCACCAAATTCCGTTCTTCTAGGTTAAACCGTTCCTTTGCAGTAACCGTTTTCATGTTTAGGTTTTACTCTGTTTTCTCCTATATGGATACATGTAGTTGGAACTCTAACTCAAACACGGTTTTTGCTAGCTCTTTGAAACTTGGCACAATAATGTAGTTCCAAGTTCTATCGCTATGGTTTGTGTCCTATTGAAGTAGCCCCAAGCAGAGACTGACGAGAATCACTTTCATTGAAAGGGGATGCCAAGCTTCCAAAAAATACGAATTTCCTGAAATCTCAGTAAACATTTTTTCACCCAATCTTGATGATATGTGCAGGTAGTGATCAGTACAGGAATCCCACTTGGCTCACTAAATTTCGTTCTTCTAGGTTAAACCGTTCCTTTGCAGTAACCATTTTCATGTTTAGGTTTCACTCTGTTTTCTCCTATATGGATGCATGTAGTTGGAACTCTAAATCAAACACGGTTTCTGCTAGAAATTTGAAACTTGGCACAATAATGTAGTTCCAAGTTCTATCGCTATTGTTTGTGTCCTATTGATGTAGCCCAAAGCAGAGACTGACGAGAATCCCTTTTCATTGAAAGGGGTTGCCAATGTTCCAAAAAACTACGAGTTTCCTGAAATCTCAGCAAACATTTTTTCACCCAATCTTGATGATACTTCCATTTAATGATAAGTACACCAATCCCACTTGGCTCACCAAATTTCGTTCTTCTAAGTTATACCGATTCTTTGCAGTAACCGTTTTCATGTTTAGGTTTCACTCTGTTTTCTCCTATATAGATATTTGTATTTGGAACTCTAAATCAAACACGGTGTGTGCTAGCTGTATGAAACTTGGCACAATAATGTAGTTCCAAGTTCTATTGCTATGGTATGTGTCCTATTGAAGTATCCCCAAGCAGAGACTGAGAAGAATCACATACATTGAAAGGGGTTGCCAAGCTTCCAAAAAAGTATGAGTTTCTTGAAAACTCAGCAAACTTTTTTTCACCCAATCTTGATGATACTTGCATTTAATGATCAGTACACCAATTCCAATTGAGTCACCAAATTTCGTTCTTCTAGGTCAAACCGTTCATTTGCAGTAACGGTTTTCATGTTTAGGTTTCACTCTGTTTTCTCCTATATGGATACATGTATTCGGAACTCTAAATCATACACGGTGTGTTCTAGCTCTTTGAAACTTGGCACAATAATGTAGTTCCAAGTTCTATCACTATGGTTTGTGTCCAATTGATGTAGCCCCAAGCAGAGAATGACGAGAATCCCTTTCATTGAAACGGGTTGCCAAGCTTCCACAAAAGTACGATTTTCCTGATATCTCAGCAAACAATTTTTCACCCAATCTTGATGATACTTCCTTTTTAATGATCAGTACACCAATCCCACTTGGCTCACCAAATTTCGTTCTTCTAGGTTAAACCGTTCCTTTGCAGTAACCGTTTTCATTTTTAGGTTTCACTCTGTTTTCTCCTATATGGATACATGTAGTTGGAACTCTAAATCAAACACGGTGTGTGCTAGCTCTTTGAAACTGGGCACAAAAATGCAGTTCCAAGTTCTATCGCTACGGTTTGTATGCTATTGAAGTAGCCCCAATAAGAGACTGACGAGAATCCTTTTCATTGAAAGGGGTTGCCAAGCTTCCAAAAAACTACGAGTTTCCGGAAATCTCAGCAAACATTTTTTCACCCAATCTTGATGATACTTGCAGGTAGTTATCAGTACACAAATCCCACTTGCCTCACCAAATTTCGTTCTTCTAGGTTAAACCGTTCCTTTGCAGTAACCGTTTTCATGTTTAGGTTTCACTCTGTTTTCTCCTATATGGATACATGTAGTTGGAACTCTAAATCAAACACGGTGTGTGCTAGCTATTTGAAACTTGGCACAATAATGTAGTTCCAAGTTCTATCGCTATGGTTTGTGTCCTATTGAATTAGCCCCAAGCAGAGACTGACAAGAATCCCTTTCATTGAAAGGGGTTGCCAAGGTTCCAAAAAACTACGAGTTTCCTGAAATCTCAGCAAACATTTTTTCACCCAATCTTGATGATACTTCCATTTAATGATCAGTACACCAATCCCACTTGGCTCACCAAATTTCGTTCTTCTAAGTTATACCGATCCTTTGCAGTAACCGTTTTCATGTTTAGGTTTCACTCTGATTTCTCCTATATGGATATAACTCTAAATCAAACACGGTGTGTGCTAGCTGTATGAAACTTGGCACAATAATGTAGTTCCAAGTTCTATTGCTATGGTTTGTGTCCTATTGAAGTATCCCCAAGCAGAGACTGAGAAGAATCACATTCATTGAAAGGGGTTGCCAAGCTTCCAAAAAAGTACGAGTTTCCTGAAAACTCAGCAAACATTTTTTTCACCCAATCTTCATGATACTTCCATTTAATGATCAGTACAACAATTCCAATTGGCTCACCAAATTTCGTTCTTCTAGGTCAAACCGTTCCTTTGCAGGAACCGTTTTCATGTTTAGGTTTCACTCTGTTTTCTCCTATATGGATACATGTATTCGGAACTCTAAATCAAACACTGTGTGTGCTAGCTCTTTGAAACTTGGCACAATAATGTAGTTCCAAGTTCTATCACTATGGTTTGTGTCCTATTGATGTAGCCCCAAGCAGAGAATGACGAGAATCCCTTTCATTGAAAGGGGTTTCCAACCTTCCACAAAAGTACGAGTTTCCTGAAATCTCAGCAAACATTTTTTCACGCAATCTTGATGATACTTCCATTTAATGATCAGTACACCAATCCCATTTGGCTCACCAAATTTCGTTCTTCTAGGTTATACCGATCCTTTGCAGTAACCGTTTTCATGTTTAGGTTTCACTCTGTTTTCTCCTATATGGATATATGTATTTGGAACTCTAAATCAAACACTGTGTGTGCTAGCTCTTTGAAACTTGGCACAATAAGGTAGTTCCAAGTTCTATCGCTATGGTTTGTGTGCTATTGAAGTAGCCCCAAGCAGAGACTGACGAGAATCCCTTTCATTGAAAGGGGTTGCCAAGCTTCCAAAAAACTTGGAGTTTAATGAAATCTCAGTAAACATTTTTTCACCCAATCTTGATGATACTTCCTTTTAATGATCATACACCAATCCCACTTTGCTCACCAAATTTCGTTCTTCTAGGTTAAACCGTTCCTTTGCAGTAACCGTTTTCATGTTTAGGTTTCACTCTGTTTTCTCCTATATGGATACATGTATTCGGAACTCTAAATCAAACACGGTGTGTGCTAGCTCTTTGAAACTTGGCACAATAATGTCGTTCCAAGTTCTATCACTATGGTTTGTGTCCTATTGATGTAGCCCCAAGCAGAGAATGACGAGAATCCCTTTCATTGAAACGGGTTGCCAAGCTTCCACAAAAGTACGAGTTTCCTGAAATCTCAGCAAACATTTTTTCACCCAATCTTGATGATATTTCCATTTAATGATCAGTACACCAATCCCACTTGGCTCACCAAATTTCGTTCTTCTAGATTAAACCGTTCCTTTGCAGTAACCATTTTCATGTTTAGGTTTCCCTCTGTTTTCTCCTATATGGATATATGTATTTGGAACTCTAAATCAAACACGGTGTGTGCTAGCTCTTTGAAACTTGGCACAATACGGTAGTTCCGAGTTCTATCGCTATGGTTTGTGTGCTATTGAAGTACCCCAAGCAGAGACTGACGAGAATCCCTTTCATTGAAAGGGGTTGCCAAGCTTCCAAAAAACTTGGAGTTTCCTGAAATCTCAGTAAACATTTTTTCACCCAATCTTGATGATACTTCCTTTTAATTATCATACACCAATCGCACTTGGCTCACCAAATTTCGTTTTTCTAGGCTAAACCGTTCCTTTGCAGTAACCGTTTTCATGTTTAGGTTGCACTCTGTTTTCTCCTATATGGATACATGTAGTTGGAACTCTAAATCAAACACGGTGTGTGCTAGCTCTTTGAAACTTGGCACAATAATGTAGTTCCAAGTTCTATCGCTATGGTTTGTGTCCTATTGAAGTAGGCCCAAGCAGAGACTGACGAGAATCACTTTCATTGAAAGGGGTTGCCAAGCTTCCAAAAAATACGAGTTTCCTGAAATCTCAGCAAACATTTTTTCACTCAATCTTGATGATATGTGCAGGTAGTGATCAGTACAGGAATCCCACTTGGCTCACTAAATTTCGTTCTTCTAGGTTAAACCGTTCCTTTGCAGTAACCGTTTTCATGTTTAGATTTCACTCTGTTTTCTCCTATATGGATGCATGTAGTTGGAACTCTAAATCAAACACGGTTTGTGCTAGCTCTTTGAAACTTGGCACAATAATGTAGTTCCAAGTTCTATCGCTATTGTTTGTGTCCTATTGATGTAGCCCAAAGCAGAGACTGACAAGAATCCCTTTCATTGAAAGGGGTTGCCAAGGTTCCAAAAAACTACGAGTTTCCTGAAATCTCAGCAAACATTTTTTCACCCAATCTTGATGATACTTCCATTTAATGATCAGTACACCAATCCCACTTGGCTCACCAAATTTCGTTCTTCTAAGTTATACCGATCCTTTGCAGTAACCGTTTTCATGTTTAGGTTTCACTCTGATTTCTCCTATATGGATATAACTCTAAATCAAACACGGTGTGTGCTAGCTGTATGAAACTTGGCACAATAATGTAGTTCCAAGTTCTATTGCTATGGTTTGTGTCCTATTGAAGTATCCCCAAGCAGAGACTGAGAAGAATCACATTCATTGAAAGGGGTTGCCAAGCTTCCAAAAAAGTACGAGTTTCCTGAAAACTCAGAAAACATTTTTTTCACCCAATCTTGATGATACTTCCATTTAATGATCAGTACAACAATTCCAATTGGCTCACCAAATTTCGTTCTTCTAGGTCAAACCGTTCCTTTGCTGGAACCGTTTTCATGTTTAGGTTTCACTCTGTTTTCTCCTATATGGATACATGTATTCGGAACTCTAAATCAAACACTGTGTGTGCTAGCTCTTTGAAACTTGGCACAATAATGTAGTTCCAAGTTCTATCACTATGGTTTGTGTCCTATTGATGTAGCCCCAAGCAGAGAATGACGAGAATCCCTTTCATTGAAAGGTTTTTCCAAGCTTCCACAAAAGTACGAGTTTCCTGAAATCTCAGCAAACATTTTTTCACCCAATCTTGATGATACTTCCATTTAATGATCAGTACACCAATCCCATTTGGCTCACCAAATTTCGTTCTTCTAGGTTATACCGATCCTTTGCAGTAACCGTTTTCATGTTTAGGTTTCACTCTGTTTTCTCCTATATGGATATATGTATTTGGAACTCTAAATCAAACACTGTGTGTGCTAGCTCTTTGAAACTTGGCACAATAAGGTAGTTCCAAGTTCTATCGCTATGGTTTGTGTGCTATTGAAGTAGCCCCAAGCAGAGACTGACGAGAATCCCTTTCATTGAAAGGGGTTGCCAAGCTTCCAAAAAACTTGGAGTTTAATGAAATCTCAGTAAACATTTTTTCACCCAATCTTGATGATACTTCCTTTTAATGATCATACACCAGTCCCACTTTGCTCACCAAATTTCGTTCTTCTAGGTTAAACCGTTCCTTTGCAGTAACCGTTTTCATGTTTAGGTTTCACTCTATTTTCTCCTATATGGATACATGTAGTTGGAACTCTAAATCAAACACGGTGTGTGCTAGCTATTTGAAACTTGGCACAATAATGTAGTTCCAAGTTCTCTCGCTATGGTTTGTGTCCTATTGAATTAGCCCCAAGCAGAGACTGACGACAATCCCTTTCATTGAAACGGGTTGCCAAGCTTCCAAAAAACTGCGAGTTTCCTGAAATCTCAGCAAACATTTTTTCACCCAATCTTGATGATACTTCCATTTAATGATCAGTACACCAATCCCACTTGGCTCACCAAATTTCGTTCTTCTAGGTTAAACCGTTCCTTTGTAGTAACCGTTTTCATGTTTAGGTTTCACTCTGTTTTCTCCTATATGGACACATGTAGTTGGACCTCTAAATCAAACACGGTGTGTGCTAGCTCTTTGAAACTTGGCACAATAATCTAGTTCCAAGTTCTATCGCTATGATTTGTGTCCTATTGAAGTATCCCCAAGCAGAGACTGATGAGAATCCCTTTCATTGAAAGGGGATGCCAAGCTTCCAAAAAACTACGAGTTTCCTGAAATCTCAGCAAACATTTTTTCACCCAATCTTGATGATATGTGCAGGTAGTGATCAGTACACGAATCCCACTTGGCTCACTAAATTTCGTTCTTCTAGGTTAAACCGTTCCTTTGCAGTAACCGTTTTCATGTTTAGGTTTCACTTTGTTTTCTCCTATATGGAATCATGTAGTTGGAACTCTAAATCAAACACGGTGTGTGCTAGCTATTTTAAACTTGGCACAATAATGTAGTTCCAAGATCTATTGCTATTTTTTGTGTCCTATTGATGTAGGCCCAAGCAGAGACTGACGAGAATCCCTTTCATTGAAAGGGGTTGCCAAGCTTCCAAAAAACTTGGAGTTTCCTGAAATCTCAGTAAACATTTTTTCACCCAATCTTGATGATACTTCCTTTTAATGATCAGTACACCAATCTCACTTGGCTCACCAAATTTCGTTCTTCTAGGTTAAACCGTTCCTTTGCAGTAACCGTTTTCATGTTTAGGTTGCACTCTGTTTTCTCCTATATGGATACATGTAGTTGGAACTCTAAATCAAACACGGTGTGTGCTAGCTCTTTGAAACTTGGCACAATAATGTAGTTCCAAGTTCTATCGCTATGGTTTGTGTCCTATTGAAGTAGCCCCAAGCAGAGACTGACGAGAATCCCTTTAATTGAAACGGGTTGCAAAGCTTCCAAAAAACTACGAGTTTCCTGAAATCTCAGCAAACATTTTTTCAACCAATCTTGATGATACTTGCAGGTAGTGATCAGTACACGAATCCCACTTGGCTCACTAAATTTCACTCTTCTAGGTTAAACCGTTCCTTTGCAGTAACTGTTTTTATGTTTAGGTTTCACTCTGTTTTCTCCTATATGGATACATGTAGTTGGAACTCTAAATCAAACACGGTGTGTGCTAGCTCTTTGAAACTTGGCACAAAAATGCAGTTCCAAGTTCTATCGCTACGGTTTGTATGCTATTGAAGTAGCCCCAATCAGAGACTGACAAGAATCCTTTTCATTGAAAGGGGTTGCCAAGCTTCCAAAAAACTACGAGTTTCCGGAAATCTCAGCAAACATTTTTTCACCCAATATTGATGATACTTCCATTTAATGATCAATACACCAATCCCACTTGGCTCACCAAATTTCGTTCTTCTAGGTTAAACCGTTCCTTTGCAGTAACCGTTTTCATGTTTAGGTTGCACTCTGTTTTCTCCTATATGGATACATGTAGTTGGAACTCTAAATCAAACACGGTGTGTGCTAGCTCTTTGAAACTTGGCACAATAATGTAGTTCCAAGTTCTATCGCTGTGATTTGTGTCCTATTGAAGTAGCCCCAAGCAGATACTGATGAGAATCCCTTTCATTGAAAGGGGATGCCAAGCTTCCAAAAAAATACGAGTTTCCTGAAATCTCAGGAAACATTTTTTCACCCAATCTTGATGATATGTGCAGGTAGTGATCAGTACACGAATCCCACTTGGCTCACCAAATTTCGTTCTTCTAGGTTAAACCGTTCCTTTGCAGTAACCGTTTTCATGTTTAGGTTTCACTCTGTTTTCTCCTATATCGATACATGTAGTTGGAACTCTAAATCAAACACGGTGTGTGCTAGCTCTTTGAAACTGGGCACAAAAATGCAGTTCCAAGTTCTATCGCTACGGTTTGTATGCTATTGAAGTAGCCCCAATCAGAGACTGACGAGAATCCTTTTCATTGAAAGGGGTTGCCAAGCTTCCAAAAAACTACGAGTTTCCGGAAATCTCAGCAAACATTTTTTCACCCAATCTTGATGAAACTTCCATTTAATATCAGTACACCAATCCATCTTGGCTCACCAAATTCCGTTCTTCTAGGTTAAACCGTTCCTTTGCAGTAACCGTTTTCATGTTTAGGTTTTACTCTGTTTTCTCCTATATGGATACATGTAGTTGGAACTCTAACTCAAACACGGTTTTTGCTAGCTCTTTGAAACTTGGCACAATAATGTAGTTCCAAGTTCTATCGCTATGGTTTGTGTCCTATTGAAGTAGCCCCAAGCAGAGACTGACGAGAATCACTTTCATTGAAAGGGGATGCCAAGCTTCCAAAAAATACGAATTTCCTGAAATCTCAGTAAACATTTTTTCACCCAATCTTGATGATATGTGCAGGTAGTGATCAGTACAGGAATCCCACTTGGCTCACTAAATTTCGTTCTTCTAGGTTAAACCGTTCCTTTGCAGTAACCATTTTCATGTTTAGGTTTCACTCTGTTTTCTCCTATATGGATGCATGTAGTTGGAACTCTAAATCAAACACGGTTTCTGCTAGAAATTTGAAACTTGGCACAATAATGTAGTTCCAAGTTCTATCGCTATTGTTTGTGTCCTATTGATGTAGCCCAAAGCAGAGACTGACGAGAATCCCTTTCATTGAAAGGGGTTGCCAATGTTACAAAAAACTACGAGTTTCCTGAAATCTCAGCAAACATTTTTTCACCCAATCTTGATGATACTTCCATTTAATGATAAGTACACCAATCCCACTTGGCTCACCAAATTTCGTTCTTCTAAGTTATACCGATTCTTTGCAGTAACCGTTTTCATGTTTAGGTTTCACTCTGTTTTCTCCTATATAGATATTTGTATTTGGAACTCTAAATCAAACACGGTGTGTGCTAGCTGTATGAAACTTGGCACAATAATGTAGTTCCAAGTTCTATTGCTATGGTTTGTGTCCTATTGAAGTATCCCCAAGCAGAGACTGAGAAGAATCACATACATTGAAAGGGGTTGCCAAGCTTCCAAAAAGTATGAGTTTCTTGAAAACTCAGCAAACTTTTTTTCACCCAATCTTGATGATACTTGCATTTAATGATCAGTACACCAATTCCAATTGAGTCACCAAATTTCGTTCTTCTAGGTTAAACCGTTCCTTTGCAGTAACCGTTTTCATGTTTAGGTTTCACTCTGTTTTCTCCTATATGGATACATGTAGTTGGAACTCTAAATCAAACACGGTGTGTGCTAGCTATTTGAAACTTGGCACAATAATGTAGTTCCAAGTTCTATCGCTATGGTTTGTGTCCTATTGAATTAGCCCCAAGCAGAGACTGACGACAATCCCTTTCATTGAAACGGGTTGCCAAGCTTCCAAAAAACTGCGAGTTTCCTGAAATCTCAGCAAACATTTTTTCACCCAATCTTGATGATACTTCCATTTAATGATCAGTACACCAATCCCACTTGGCTCACCAAATTTCGTTCTTCTAGGTTAAACCGTTCCTTTGTAGTAACCGTTTTCATGTTTAGGTTTCACTCTGTTTTCTCCTATATGGACACATGTAGTTGGACCTCTAAATCAAACACGGTGTGTGCTAGCTCTTTGAAACTTGGCACAATAATCTAGTTCCAAGTTCTATCGCTATGATTTGTGTCCTATTGAAGTATCCCCAAGCAGAGACTGATGAGAATCCCTTTCATTGAAAGGGGATGCCAAGCTTCCAAAAAACTACGAGTTTCCTGAAATCTCAGCAAACATTTTTTCACCCAATCTTGATGATATGTGCAGGTAGTGATCAGTACACGAATCCCACTTGGCTCACTAAATTTCGTTCTTCTAGGTTAAACCGTTCCTTTGCAGTAACCGTTTTCATGTTTAGGTTTCACTTTGTTTTCTCCTATATGGAATCATGTAGTTGGAACTCTAAATCAAACACGGTGTGTGCTAGCTATTTGAAACTTGGCACAATAATGTAGTTCCAAGATCTATTGCTATTTTTTGTGTCCTATTGATGTAGGCCCAAGCAGAGACTGACGAGAATCCCTTTCATTGAAAGGGGTTGCCAAGCTTCCAAAAAACTTGGAGTTTCCTGAAATCTCAGTAAACATTTTTTCACCCAATCTTGATGATACTTCCTTTTAATGATCAGTACACCAATCTCACTTGGCTCACCAAATTTCGTTCTTCTAGGTTAAACCGTTCCTTTGCAGTAACCGTTTTCATGTTTAGGTTGCACTCTGTTTTCTCCTATATGGATACATGTAGTTGGAACTCTAAATCAAACACGGTGTGTGCTAGCTCTTTGAAACTTGGCACAATAATGTAGTTCCAAGTTCTATCGCTATGGTTTGTGTCCTATTGAAGTAGCCCCAAGCAGAGACTGACGAGAATCCCTTTAATTGAAACGGGTTGCAAAGCTTCCAAAAAACTACGAGTTTCCTGAAATCTCAGCAAACATTTTTTCAACCAATCTTGATGATACTTGCAGGTAGTGATCAGTACACGAATCCCACTTGGCTCACTAAATTTCACTCTTCTAGGTTAAACCGTTCCTTTGCAGTAACTGTTTTTATGTTTAGGTTTCACTCTGTTTTCTCCTATATGGATACATGTAGTTGGAACTCTAAATCAAACACGGTGTGTGCTAGCTCTTTGAAACTTGGCACAAAAATGCAGTTCCAAGTTCTATCGCTACGGTTTGTATGCTATTGAAGTAGCCCCAATCAGAGACTGACAAGAATCCTTTTCATTGAAAGGGGTTGCCAAGCTTCCAAAAAACTACGAGTTTCCGGAAATCTCAGCAAACATTTTTTCACCCAATATTGATGATACTTCCATTTAATGATCAATACACCAATCCCACTTGGCTCACCAAATTTCGTTCTTCTAGGTTAAACCGTTCCTTTGCAGTAACCGTTTTCATGTTTAGGTTGCACTCTGTTTTCTCCTATATGGATACATGTAGTTGGAACTCTAAATCAAACACGGTGTGTGCTAGCTCTTTGAAACTTGGCACAATAATGTAGTTCCAAGTTCTATCGCTGTGATTTGTGTCCTATTGAAGTAGCCCCAAGCAGATACTGATGAGAATCCCTTTCATTGAAAGGGGATGCCAAGCTTCCAAAAAAATACGAGTTTCCTGAAATCTCAGGAAACATTTTTTCACCCAATCTTGATGATATGTGCAGGTAGTGATCAGTACACGAATCCCACTTGGCTCACCAAATTTCGTTCTTCTAGGTTAAACCGTTCCTTTGCAGTAACCGTTTTCATGTTTAGGTTTCACTCTGTTTTCTCCTATATCGATACATGTAGTTGGAACTCTAAATCAAACACGGTGTGTGCTAGCTCTTTGAAACTGGGCACAAAAATGCAGTTCCAAGTTCTATCGCTACGGTTTGTATGCTATTGAAGTAGCCCCAATCAGAGACTGACGAGAATCCTTTTCATTGAAAGGGGTTGCCAAGCTTCCAAAAAACTACGAGTTTCCGGAAATCTCAGCAAACATTTTTTCACCCAATCTTGATGAAACTTCCATTTAATATCAGTACACCAATCCATCTTGGCTCACCAAATTCCGTTCTTCTAGGTTAAACCGTTCCTTTGCAGTAACCGTTTTCATGTTTAGGTTTTACTCTGTTTTCTCCTATATGGATACATGTAGTTGGAACTCTAACTCAAACACGGTTTTTGCTAGCTCTTTGAAACTTGGCACAATAATGTAGTTCCAAGTTCTATCGCTATGGTTTGTGTCCTATTGAAGTAGCCCCAAGCAGAGACTGACGAGAATCACTTTCATTGAAAGGGGATGCCAAGCTTCCAAAAAATACGAATTTCCTGAAATCTCAGTAAACATTTTTTCACCCAATCTTGATGATATGTGCAGGTAGTGATCAGTACAGGAATCCCACTTGGCTCACTAAATTTCGTTCTTCTAGGTTAAACCGTTCCTTTGCAGTAACCATTTTCATGTTTAGGTTTCACTCTGTTTTCTCCTATATGGATGCATGTAGTTGGAACTCTAAATCAAACACGGTTTCTGCTAGAAATTTGAAACTTGGCACAATAATGTAGTTCCAAGTTCTATCGCTATTGTTTGTGTCCTATTGATGTAGCCCAAAGCAGAGACTGACGAGAATCCCTTTCATTGAAAGGGGTTGCCAATGTTACAAAAAACTACGAGTTTCCTGAAATCTCAGCAAACATTTTTTCACCCAATCTTGATGATACTTCCATTTAATGATAAGTACACCAATCCCACTTGGCTCACCAAATTTCGTTCTTCTAAGTTATACCGATTCTTTGCAGTAACCGTTTTCATGTTTAGGTTTCACTCTGTTTTCTCCTATATAGATATTTGTATTTGGAACTCTAAATCAAACACGGTGTGTGCTAGCTGTATGAAACTTGGCACAATAATGTAGTTCCAAGTTCTATTGCTATGGTTTGTGTCCTATTGAAGTATCCCCAAGCAGAGACTGAGAAGAATCACATACATTGAAAGGGGTTGCCAAGCTTCCAAAAAGTATGAGTTTCTTGAAAACTCAGCAAACTTTTTTTCACCCAATCTTGATGATACTTGCATTTAATGATCAGTACACCAATTCCAATTGAGTCACCAAATTTCGTTCTTCTAGGTTAAACCGTTCCTTTGCAGTAACCGTTTTCATGTTTAGGTTTCACTCTGTTTTCTCCTATATGGATACATGTAGTTGGAACTCTAAATCAAACACGGTGTGTGCTAGCTATTTGAAACTTGGCACAATAATGTAGTTCCAAGTTCTATCGCTATGGTTTGTGTCCTATTGAATTAGCCCCAAGCAGAGACTGACGACAATCCCTTTCATTGAAACGGGTTGCCAAGCTTCCAAAAAACTGCGAGTTTCCTGAAATCTCAGCAAACATTTTTTCACCCAATCTTGATGATACTTCCATTTAATGATCAGTACACCAATCCCACTTGGCTCACCAAATTTCGTTCTTCTAGGTTAAACCGTTCCTTTGTAGTAACCGTTTTCATGTTTAGGTTTCACTCTGTTTTCTCCTATATGGACACATGTAGTTGGACCTCTAAATCAAACACGGTGTGTGCTAGCTCTTTGAAACTTGGCACAATAATCTAGTTCCAAGTTCTATCGCTATGATTTGTGTCCTATTGAAGTATCCCCAAGCAGAGACTGATGAGAATCCCTTTCATTGAAAGGGGATGCCAAGCTTCCAAAAAACTACGAGTTTCCTGAAATCTCAGCAAACATTTTTTCACCCAATCTTGATGATATGTGCAGGTAGTGATCAGTACACGAATCCCACTTGGCTCACTAAATTTCGTTCTTCTAGGTTAAACCGTTCCTTTGCAGTAACCGTTTTCATGTTTAGGTTTCACTTTGTTTTCTCCTATATGGAATCATGTAGTTGGAACTCTAAATCAAACACGGTGTGTGCTAGCTATTTGAAACTTGGCACAATAATGTAGTTCCAAGATCTATTGCTATTTTTTGTGTCCTATTGATGTAGGCCCAAGCAGAGACTGACGAGAATCCCTTTCATTGAAAGGGGTTGCCAAGCTTCCAAAAAACTTGGAGTTTCCTGAAATCTCAGTAAACATTTTTTCACCCAATCTTGATGATACTTCCTTTTAATGATCAGTACACCAATCTCACTTGGCTCACCAATTTCGTTCTTCTAGGTTAAACCGTTCCTTTGCAGTAACCGTTTTCATGTTTAGGTTGCACTCTGTTTTCTCCTATATGGATACATGTAGTTGGAACTCTAAATCAAACACGGTGTGTGCTAGCTCTTTGAAACTTGGCACAATAATGTAGTTCCAAGTTCTATCGCTATGGTTTGTGTCCTATTGAAGTAGCCCCAAGCAGAGACTGACGAGAATCCCTTTAATTGAAACGGGTTGCAAAGCTTCCAAAAAACTACGAGTTTCCTGAAATCTCAGCAAACATTTTTTCAACCAATCTTGATGATACTTGCAGGTAGTGATCAGTACACGAATCCCACTTGGCTCACTAAATTTCACTCTTCTAGGTTAAACCGTTCCTTTGCAGTAACTGTTTTTATGTTTAGGTTTCACTCTGTTTTCTCCTATATGGATACATGTAGTTGGAACTCTAAATCAAACACGGTGTGTGCTAGCTCTTTGAAACTTGGCACAAAAATGCAGTTCCAAGTTCTATCGCTACGGTTTGTATGCTATTGAAGTAGCCCCAATCAGAGACTGACAAGAATCCTTTTCATTGAAAGGGGTTGCCAAGCTTCCAAAAAACTACGAGTTTCCGGAAATCTCAGCAAACATTTTTTCACCCAATATTGATGATACTTCCATTTAATGATCAATACACCAATCCCACTTGGCTCACCAAATTTCGTTCTTCTAGGTTAAACCGTTCCTTTGCAGTAACCGTTTTCATGTTTAGGTTGCACTCTGTTTTCTCCTATATGGATACATGTAGTTGGAACTCTAAATCAAACACGGTGTGTGCTAGCTCTTTGAAACTTGGCACAATAATGTAGTTCCAAGTTCTATCGCTGTGATTTGTGTCCTATTGAAGTAGCCCCAAGCAGATACTGATGAGAATCCCTTTCATTGAAAGGGGATGCCAAGCTTCCAAAAAAATACGAGTTTCCTGAAATCTCAGGAAACATTTTTTCACCCAATCTTGATGATATGTGCAGGTAGTGATCAGTACACGAATCCCACTTGGCTCACCAAATTTCGTTCTTCTAGGTTAAACCGTTCCTTTGCAGTAACCGTTTTCATGTTTAGGTTTCACTCTGTTTTCTCCTATATCGATACATGTAGTTGGAACTCTAAATCAAACACGGTGTGTGCTAGCTCTTTGAAACTGGGCACAAAAATGCAGTTCCAAGTTCTATCGCTACGGTTTGTATGCTATTGAAGTAGCCCCAATCAGAGACTGACGAGAATCCTTTTCATTGAAAGGGGTTGCCAAGCTTCCAAAAAACTACGAGTTTCCGGAAATCTCAGCAAACATTTTTCACCCAATCTTGATGAAACTTCCATTTAATATCAGTACACCAATCCATCTTGGCTCACCAAATTCCGTTCTTCTAGGTTAAACCGTTCCTTTGCAGTAACCGTTTTCATGTTTAGGTTTTACTCTGTTTTCTCCTATATGGATACATGTAGTTGGAACTCTAACTCAAACACGGTTTTTGCTAGCTCTTTGAAACTTGGCACAATAATGTAGTTCCAAGTTCTATCGCTATGGTTTGTGTCCTATTGAAGTAGCCCCAAGCAGAGACTGACGAGAATCACTTTCATTGAAAGGGATGCCAAGCTTCCAAAAAATACGAATTTCCTGAAATCTCAGTAAACATTTTTCACCCAATCTTGATGATATGTGCAGGTAGTGATCAGTACAGGAATCCCACTTGGCTCACTAAATTTCGTTCTTCTAGGTTAAACCGTTCCTTTGCAGTAACCATTTTCATGTTTAGGTTTCACTCTGTTTTCTCCTATATGGATACATGTAGTTGGAACTCTAAATCAAACACGGTGTGTGCTAGCTCTTTGAAACTTGGCACAATAATGTAGTTCCAAGTTCTATCGCTGTGATTTGTGTCCTATTGAAGTAGCCCCAAGCAGATACTGATGAGAATCCCTTTCATTGAAAATGGATGCCAAGCTTCCAAAAAAATACGAGTTTCCTGAAATCTCAGGAAACATTTTTTCACCCAATCTTGATGATATGTGCAGGTAGTGATCAGTACACGAATCCCACTTGGCTCACCAAATTTCGTTCTTCTAGGTTAAACCGTTCCTTTGCAGTAACCGTTTTCATGTTTAGGTTTCACTCTGTTTTCTCCTATATCGATGCATGTAGTTGGAACTCTAAATCAAACACGGTGTGTGCTAGCTCTTTGAAACTGGGCACAAAAATGCAGTTCCAAGTTCTATCGCTACGGTTTGTATGCTATTGAAGTAGCCCCAATCAGAGACTGACGAGAATCCTTTTCATTGAAAGGGGTTGCCAAGCTTCCAAAAAACTACGAGTTTCCGGAAATCTCAGCAAACATTTTTTCACCCAATCTTGATGAAACTTCCATTTAATATCAGTACACCAATCCATCTTGGCTCACCAAATTCCGTTCTTCTAGGTTAAACCGTTCCTTTGCAGTAACCGTTTTCATGTTTAGGTTTTACTCTGTTTTCTCCTATATGGATACATGTAGTTGGAACTCTAACTCAAACACGGTTTTTGCTAGCTCTTTGAAACTTGGCACAATAATGTAGTTCCAAGTTCTATCGCTATGGTTTGTGTCCTATTGAAGTAGCCCCAAGCAGAGACTGACGAGAATCACTTTCATTGAAAGGGGATGCCAAGCTTCCAAAAAATACGAATTTCCTGAAATCTCAGTAAACATTTTTTCACCCAATCTTGATGATATGTGCAGGTAGTGATCAGTACAGGAATCCCACTTGGCTCACTAAATTTCGTTCTTCTAGGTTAAACCGTTCCTTTGCAGTAACCATTTTCATGTTTAGGTTTCACTCTGTTTTCTCCTATAAGGATGCATGTAGTTGGAACTCTAAATCAAACACGGTTTCTGCTAGAAATTTGAAACTTGGCACAATAATGTAGTTCCAAGTTCTATCGCTATTGTTTGTGTCCTATTGATGTAGCCCAAAGCAGAGACTGACGAGAATCCCTTTCATTGAAAGGGGTTGCCAATGTTACAAAAAACTACGAGTTTCCTGAAATCTCAGCAAACATTTTTTCACCCAATCTTGATGATACTTCCATTTAATGATAAGTACACCAATCCCACTTGGCTCACCAAATTTCGTTCTTCTAAGTTATACCGATTCTTTGCAGTAACCGTTTTCATGTTTAGGTTTCACTCTGTTTTCTCCTATATAGATATTTGTATTTGGAACTCTAAATCAAACACGGTGTGTGCTAGCTGTATGAAACTTGGCACAATAATGTAGTTCCAAGTTCTATTGCTATGGTTTGTGTCCTATTGAAGTATCCCCAAGCAGAGACTGAGAAGAATCACATACATTGAAAGGGGTTGCCAAGCTTCCAAAAAGTATGAGTTTCTTGAAAACTCAGCAAACTTTTTTTCACCCAATCTTGATGATACTTGCATTTAATGATCAGTACACCAATTCCAATTGAGTCACCAAATTTCGTTCTTCTAGGTTAAACCGTTCCTTTGCAGTAACCGTTTTCATGTTTAGGTTTCACTCTGTTTTCTCCTATATGGATACATGTAGTTGGAACTCTAAATCAAACACTGTGTGTGCTAGCTATTTGAAAACTTGGCACAATAATGTAGTTCCAAGTTCTATCGCTATGGTTTGTGTCCTATTGAATTAGCCCCAAGCAGAGACTGACGACAATCCCTTTCATTGAAACGGGTTGCCAAGCTTCCAAAAAATACGAGTTTCCTGAAATCTCAGCAAACATTTTTTCACCCAATCTTGATGATACTTCCATTTAATGATCAGTACACCAATCCCACTTGGCTCACCAAATTTCGTTCTTCTAGGTTAAACCGTTTCTTTGTAGTAACCATTTTCATGTTTAGGTTTCACTCTGTTTTCTCCTATATGGACACATGTAGTTGGACCTCTAAATCAAACACGGTGTGTGCTAGCTCTTTGAAACTTGGCACAATAATCTAGTTCCAAGTTCTATCACTATGATTTGTGTCCTATTGAAGTATCCCCAAGCAGAGACTGGATGAGAATCCCTTTCATTGAAAGGGGATGCCAAGCTTCCAAAAAACTACGAGTTTCCTGAAATCTCAGCAAACATTTTTTCACCCAATCTTGATGATATGTGCAGGTAGTGATCAGTACACGAATCCCACTTGGCTCACTAAATTTCGTTCTTCTAGGTTAAACCGTTCCTTTGCAGTAACCGTTTTCATGTTTAGGTTTCACTTTGTTTTCTCCTATATGGAATCATGTAGTTGGAACTCTAAATCAAACACGGTGTGTGCTAGCTATTTGAAACTTGGCACAATAATGTAGTTCCAAGATCTATTGCTATTTTTTGTGTCCTATTGATGTAGGCCCAAGCAGAGACTGACGAGAATCCCTTTCATTGAAAGGGGTTGCCAAGCTTCCAAAAAACTTGGAGTTTCCTGAAATCTCAGTAAACATTTTTTCACCCAATCTTGATGATACTTCCTTTTAATGATCAGTACACCAATCTCACTTGGCTCACCAAATTTCGTTCTTCTAGGTTAAACCGTTCCTTTGCAGTAACCGTTTTCATGTTTAGGTTGCACTCTGTTTTCTCCTATATGGATACATGTAGTTGGAACTCTAAATCAAACACGGTGTGTGCTAGCTCTTTGAAACTTGGCACAATAATGTAGTTCCAAGTTCTATCGCTATGGTTTGTGTCCTATGGAAGTAGCCCCAAGCAGAGACTGACGAGAATCCCTTTAATTGAAACGGGTTGCAAAGCTTCCAAAAAACTACGAGTTTCCTGAAATCTCAGCAAACATTTTTTCAACCAATCTTGATGATACTTGCAGGTAGTGATCAGTACACGAATCCCACTTGGCTCACTAAATTTCACTCTTCTAGGTTAAACCGTTCCTTTGCAGTAACTGTTTTTATGTTTAGGTTTCACTCTGTTTTCTCCTATATGGATACATGCAGTTGGAACTCTAAATCAAACACGGTGTGTGCTAGCTCTTTGAAACTTGGCACAAAAATGCAGTTCCAAGTTCTATCGCTACGGTTTGTATGCTATTGAAGTAGCCCCAATCAGAGACTGACGAGAATCCTTTTCATTGAAAGGGGTTGCCAAGCTTCCAAAAAACTACGAGTTTCCGGAAATCTCAGCAAACATTTTTTTCAACCCAATATTGATGATACTTCCATTTAATGATCAATACACCAATCCCACTTGGCTCACCAAATTTCGTTCTTCTAGGTTAAACCGTTCCTTTGCAGTAACCGTTTTCATGTTTAGGTTGCACTCTTTTTTCTCCTATATGGATACATGTAATTGGAACTCTAAATCAAACACGGTGTGTGCTAGCTCTTTGAAACTTGGCACAATAATGTAGTTCCAAGTTCTATCGCTATGGTTTGTGTCCTATTGAAGTAGCCCCAAGCAGAGACTGACGAGAATCACTTTCATTGAAAGGGGTTGCCAAGCTTCCAAAAAATACGAGTTTCCTGAAATCTCAGCAAACATTTTTTCACTCAATCTTGATGATATGTGCAGGTAGTGATCAGTACAGGAATCCCACTTGGCTCACTACATTTCGTTCTTCTAGGTTAAACCGTTCCTTTGCAGTAACCGTTTTCATGTTTAGGTTTCACTCTGTTTTCTCCTATATGGATGCATGTAGTTGGAACTCTAAATCAAACACGGTTTGTGCTAGCTCTTTGAAACTTGGCACAATAATGTAGTTCCAAGTTCTATCGCCATTGTTTGTGTCCTATTGATGTAGCCCAAAGCAGAGACTGACAAGAATCCCTTTCATTGAAAGGGGTTGCCAAGGTTCCAAAAACTACGAGTTTCCTGAAATCTCAGCAAACATTTTTCACCCAATCTTGATGATACTGCCATTTAATGATCAGTACACCAATCCCACTTGGCTCACCAAATTTCGTTCTTCTAAGTTATACCGATCCTTTGCAGTAACCGTTTTCATGTTTAGGTTTCACTCTGATTTCTCCTATATGGATATAACTCTAAATCAAACACGGTGTGTGCTAGCTCTTTGAAACTTGGCACAATAATCTAGTTCCAAGTTCTATCGCTATGGTTTGTGTCCTATTGAAGTAGCCCCAAGCAGAGACTGACGAGAATCACTTTCATTGAAAGGGGTTGCCAAGCTTCCAAAAAATACGAGTTTCCTGAAATCTCAGCAAACATTTTTTCACTCAATCTTGATGATATGTGCAGGTAGTGATCAGTACAGGAATCCCACTTGGCTCACTACATTTCGTTCTTCTAGGTTAAACCGTTCCTTTGCAGTAACCGTTTTCATGTTTAGGTTTCACTCTGTTTTCTCCTATATGGATGCATGTAGTTGGAACTCTAAATCAAACACGGTTTGTGCTAGCTCTTTGAAACTTGGCACAATAATGTAGTTCCAAGTTCTATCGCTATTGTTTGTGTCCTATTGATGTAGCCAAAGCAGAGACTGACAAGAATCCCTTTCATTGAAAGGGGTTGCCAAGGTTCCAAAAAACTACGAGTTTCCTGAAATCTCAGCAAACATTTTTTCACCCAATCTTGATGATACTTCCATTTAATGATCAGTACACCAATCCCACTTGGCTCACCAAATTTCGTTCTTCTAAGTTATACCGATCCTTTGCAGTAACCGTTTTCATGTTTAGGTTTCACTCTGATTTCTCCTATATGGATATAACTCTAAATCAAACACGGTGTGTGCTAGCTGTATGAAACTTGGCACAATAATGTAGTTCCAAGTTCTATTGCTATGGTTTGTGTCCTATTGAAGTATCCCCAAGCAGAGACTGAGAAGAATCACATACATTGAAAGGGGTTGCCAAGCTTCCAAAAAGTATGAGTTTCTTGAAAACTCAGCAAACTTTTTTTCACCCAATCTTGATGATACTTGCATTTAATGATCAGTACACCAATTCCAATTGAGTCACCAAATTTCGTTCTTCTAGGTTAAACCGTTCCTTTGCAGTAACCGTTTTCATGTTTAGGTTTCACTCTGTTTTCTCCTATATGGATACATGTAGTTGGAACTCTAAATCAAACACTGTGTGTGCTAGCTATTTGAAACTTGGCACAATAATGTAGTTCCAAGTTCTATCGCTATGGTTTGTGTCCTATTGAATTAGCCCCAAGCAGAGACTGACGACAATCCCTTTCATTGAAACGGGTTGCCAAGCTTCCAAAAAATACGAGTTTCCTGAAATCTCAGCAAACATTTTTTCACCCAATCTTGATGATACTTCCATTTAATGATCAGTACACCAATCCCACTTGGCTCACCAAATTTCGTTCTTCTAGGTTAAACCGTTTCTTTGTAGTAACCATTTTCATGTTTAGGTTTCACTCTGTTTTCTCCTATATGGACACATGTAGTTGGACCTCTAAATCAAACACGGTGTGTGCTAGCTCTTTGAAACTTGGCACAATAATCTAGTTCCAAGTTCTATCACTATGATTTGTGTCCTATTGAAGTATCCCCAAGCAGAGACTGATGAGAATCCCTTTCATTGAAAGGGGATGCCAAGCTTCCAAAAAACTACGAGTTTCCTGAAATCTCAGCAAACATTTTTTTCACCCAATCTTGATGATATGTGCAGGTAGTGATCAGTACACGAATCCCACTTGGCTCACTAAATTTCGTTCTTCTAGGTTAAACCGTTCCTTTGCAGTAACCGTTTTCATGTTTAGGTTTCACTTTGTTTTCTCCTATATGGAATCATGTAGTTGGAACTCTAAATCAAACACGGTGTGTGCTAGCTATTTGAAACTTGGCACAATAATGTAGTTCCAAGATCTATTGCTATTTTTTGTGTCCTATTGATGTAGGCCCAAGCAGAGACTGACGAGAATCCCTTTCATTGAAAGGGGTTGCCAAGCTTCCAAAAAACTTGGAGTTTCCTGAAATCTCAGTAAACATTTTTTCACCCAATCTTGATGATACTTCCTTTTAATGATCAGTACACCAATCTCACTTGGCTCACCAAATTTCGTTCTTCTAGGTTAAACCGTTCCTTTGCAGTAACCGTTTTCATGTTTAGGTTGCACTCTGTTTTCTCCTATATGGATACATGTAGTTGGAACTCTAAATCAAACACGGTGTGTGCTAGCTCTTTGAAACTTGGCACAATAATGTAGTTCCAAGTTCTATCGCTATGGTTTGTGTCCTATGGAAGTAGCCCCAAGCAGAGACTGACGAGAATCCCTTTCATTGAAACGGGTTGCCAAGCTTCCAAAAAACTTGGAGTTTCCTGAAATCTCAGCAAACATTTTTTCAACCAATCTTGATGATACTTGCAGGTAGTGATCAGTACACGAATCCCACTTGGCTCACTAAATTTCACTCTTCTAGGTTAAACCGTTCCTTTGCAGTAACTGTTTTTATGTTTAGGTTTCACTCTGTTTTCTCCTATATGGATACATGTAGTTGGAACTCTAAAATCAAACACGGTGTGTGCTAGCTCTTTGAAACTTGGCACAAAAATGCAGTTCCAAGTTCTATCGCTACGGTTTGTATGCTATTGAAGTAGCCCCAATCAGAGACTGACGAGAATCCTTTTCATTGAAAGGGGTTGCCAAGCTTCCAAAAAACTACGAGTTTCCGGAAATCTCAGCAAACATTTTTTCACCCAATATTGATGATACTTCCATTTAATGATCAATACACCAATCCCACTTGGCTCACCAAATTTCGTTCTTCTAGGTTAAACCGTTCCTTTGCAGTAACCGTTTTCATGTTTAGGTTGCACTCTTTTTTCTCCTATATGGATACATGTAATTGGAACTCTAAATCAAACACGGTGTGTGCTAGCTCTTTGAAACTTGGCACAATAATGTAGTTCCAAGTTCTATCGCTATGGTTTGTGTCCTATTGAAGTAGCCCCAAGCAGAGACTGACGAGAATCACTTTCATTGAAAGGGGTTGCCAAGCTTCCAAAAAATACGAGTTTCCTGAAATCTCAGCAAACATTTTTCACTCAATCTTGATGATATGTGCAGGTAGTGATCAGTACAGGAATCCCACTTGGCTCACTACATTTCGTTCTTCTAGGTTAAACCGTTCCTTTGCAGTAACCGTTTTCATGTTTAGGTTTCACTCTGTTTTCTCCTATATGGATGCATGTAGTTGGAACTCTAAATCAAACACGGTTTGTGCTAGCTCTTTGAAACTTGGCACAATAATGTAGTTCCAAGTTCTATCGCCATTGTTTGTGTCCTATTGATGTAGCCCAAAGCAGAGACTGACAAGAATCCCTTTCATTGAAAGGGGTTGCCAAGGTTCCAAAAAACTACGAGTTTCCTGAAATCTCAGCAAACATTTTTTCACCCAATCTTGATGATACTGCCATTTAATGATCAGTACACCAATCCCACTTGGCTCACCAAATTTCGTTCTTCTAAGTTATACCGATCCTTTGCAGTAACCGTTTTCATGTTTAGGTTTCACTCTGATTTCTCCTATATGGATATAACTCTAAATCAAACACGGTGTGTGCTAGCTCTTTGAAACTTGGCACAATAATCTAGTTCCAAGTTCTATCGCTATGGTTTGTGTCCTATTGAAGTAGCCCCAAGCAGAGACTGACGAGAATCACTTTCATTGAAAGGGGTTGCCAAGCTTCCAAAAAATACGAGTTTCCTGAAATCTCAGCAAACATTTTTTCACTCAATCTTGATGATATGTGCAGGTAGTGATCAGTACAGGAATCCCACTTGGCTCACTAAATTTCGTTCTTCTAGGTTAAACCGTTCCTTTGCAGTAACCGTTTTCATGTTTAGATTTCACTCTGTTTTCTCCTATATGGATGCATGTAGTTGGAACTCTAAATCAAACACGGTTTGTGATAGCTCTTTGAAACTTGGCACAATAATGTAGTTCCAAGTTCTATCGCTATTGTTTGTGTCCTATTGATGTAGCCCAAAGCAGAGACTGACAAGAATCCCTTTCATTGAAAGGGGTTGCCAAGGTTCCAAAAAACTACGAGTTTCCTGAAATCTCAGCAAACATTTTTTCACCCAATCTTGATGATACTTCCATTTAATGATCAGTACACCAATCCCACTTGGCTCACCAAATTTCGTTCTTCTAAGTTATACCGATCCTTTGCAGTAACCGTTTTCATGTTTAGGTTTCACTCTGATTTCTCCTATATGGATATAACTCTAAATCAAACACGGTGTGTGCTAGCTGTATGAAACTTGGCACAATAATGTAGTTCCAAGTTCTATTGCTATGGTTTGTGTCCTATTGAAGTATCCCCAAGCAGAGACTGAGAAGAATCACATACATTGAAAGGGGTTGCCAAGCTTCCAAAAAGTATGAGTTTCTTGAAAACTCAGCAAACTTTTTTTCACCCAATCTTGATGATACTTGCATTTAATGATCAGTACACCAATTCCAATTGAGTCACCAAATTTCGTTCTTCTAGGTTAAACCGTTCCTTTGCAGTAACCGTTTTCATGTTTAGGTTTCACTCTGTTTTCTCCTATATGGATACATGTAGTTGGAACTCTAAATCAAACACTGTGTGTGCTAGCTATTTGAAACTTGGCACAATAATGTAGTTCCAAGTTCTATCGCTATGGTTTGTGTCCTATTGAATTAGCCCCAAGCAGAGACTGACGACAATCCCTTTCATTGGAAACGGGTTGCCAAGCTTCCAAAAAATACGAGTTTCCTGAAATCTCAGCAAACATTTTTTCACCCAATCTTGATGATACTTCCATTTAATGATCAGTACACCAATCCCACTTGGCTCACCAAATTTCGTTCTTCTAGGTTAAACCGTTTCTTTGTAGTAACCATTTTCATGTTTAGGTTTCACTCTGTTTTCTCCTATATGGACACATGTAGTTGGACCTCTAAATCAAACACGGTGTGTGCTAGCTCTTTGAAACTTGGCACAATAATCTAGTTCCAAGTTCTATCACTATGATTTGTGTCCTATTGAAGTATCCCCAAGCAGAGACTGATGAGAATCCCTTTCATTGAAAGGGGATGCCAAGCTTCCAAAAAACTACGAGTTTCCTGAAATCTCAGCAAACATTTTTTCACCCAATCTTGATGATATGTGCAGGTAGTGATCAGTACACGAATCCCACTTGCTCACTAAATTTCGTTCTTCTAGGTTAAACCGTTCCTTTGCAGTAACCGTTTTCATGTTTAGGTTTCACTTTGTTTTCTCCTATATGGAATCATGTAGTTGGAACTCTAAATCAAACACGGTGTGTGCTAGCTATTTGAAACTTGGCACAATAATGTAGTTCCAAGATCTATTGCTATTTTTTGTGTCCTATTGATGTAGGCCCAAGCAGAGACTGACGAGAATCCCTTTCATTGAAAGGGGTTGCCAAGCTTCCAAAAAACTTGGAGTTTCCTGAAATCTCAGTAAACATTTTTTCACCCAATCTTGATGATACTTCCTTTTAATGATGAGTACACCAATCTCACTTGGCTCACCAAATTTCGTTCTTCTAGGTTAAACCGTTCCTTTGCAGTAACCGTTTTCATGTTTAGGTTGCACTCTGTTTTCTCCTATATGGATACATGTAGTTGGAACTCTAAATCAAACACGGTGTGTGCTAGCTCTTTGAAACTTGGCACAATAATGTAGTTCCAAGTTCTATCGCTATGGTTTGTGTCCTATGGAAGTAGCCCCAAGCAGAGACTGACGAGAATCCCTTTCATTGAAACGGGTTGCCAAGCTTCCAAAAAACTTGGAGTTTCCTGAAATCTCAGCAAACATTTTTTCAACCAATCTTGATGATACTTGCAGGTAGTGATCAGTACACGAATCCCACTTGGCTCACTAAATTTCACTCTTCTAGGTTAAACCGTTCCTTTGCAGTAACTGTTTTTATGTTTAGGTTTCACTCTGTTTTCTCCTATATGGATACATGTAGTTGGAACTCTAAATCAAACACGGTGTGTGCTAGCTCTTTGAAACTTGGCACAAAAATGCAGTTCCAAGTTCTATCGCTACGGTTTGTATGCTATTGAAGTAGCCCCAATCAGAGACTGACGAGAATCCTTTTCATTGAAAGGGGTTGCCAAGCTTCCAAAAAACTACGAGTTTCCGGAAATCTCAGCAAACATTTTTTCACCCAATATTGATGATACTTCCATTTAATGATCAATACACCAATCCCACTTGGCTCACCAAATTTCGTTCTTCTAGGTTAAACCGTTCCTTTGCAGTAACCGTTTTCATGTTTAGGTTGCACTCTTTTTCTCCTATATGGATACATGTAATTGGAACTCTAAATCAAACACGGTGTGTGCTAGCTCTTTGAAACTTGGCACAATAATGTAGTTCCAAGTTCTATCGCTATGGTTTGTGTCCTATTGAAGTAGCCCCAAGCAGAGACTGACGAGAATCACTTTCATTGAAAGGGGTTGCCAAGCTTCCAAAAAATACGAGTTTCCTGAAATCTCAGCAAACATTTTTTCACTCAATCTTGATGATATGTGCAGGTAGTGATCAGTACAGGAATCCCACTTGGCTCACTACATTTCGTTCTTCTAGGTTAAACCGTTCCTTTGCAGTAACCGTTTCATGTTTAGGTTTCACTCTGTTTTCTCCTATATGGATGCATGTAGTTGGAACTCTAAATCAAACACGGTTTGTGCTAGCTCTTTGAAACTTGGCACAATAATGTAGTTCCAAGTTCTATCGCCATTGTTTGTGTCCTATTGATGTAGCCCAAAGCAGAGACTGACAAGAATCCCTTTCATTGAAAGGGGTTGCCAAGGTTCCAAAAAACTACGAGTTTCCTGAAATCTCAGCAAACATTTTTTCACCCAATCTTGATGATACTGCCATTTAATGATCAGTACACCAATCCCACTTGGCTCACCAAATTTCGTTCTTCTAAGTTATACCGATCCTTTGCAGTAACCGTTTTCATGTTTAGGTTTCACTCTGATTTCTCCTATATGGATATAACTCTAAATCAAACACGGTGTGTGCTAGCTCTTTGAAACTTGGCACAATAATCTAGTTCCAAGTTCTATCGCTATGGTTTGTGTCCTATTGAAGTAGCCCCAAGCAGAGACTGACGAGAATCACTTTCATTGAAAGGGGTTGCCAAGCTTCCAAAAAATACGAGTTTCCTGAAATCTCAGCAAACATTTTTTCACTCAATCTTGATGATATGTGCAGGTAGTGATCAGTACAGGAATCCCACTTGGCTCACTAAATTTCGTTCTTCTAGGTTAAACCGTTCCTTTGCAGTAACCGTTTTCATGTTTAGATTTCACTCTGTTTTCTCCTATATGGATGCATGTAGTTGGAACTCTAAATCAAACACGGTTTGTGATAGCTCTTTGAAACTTGGCACAATAATGTAGTTCCAAGTTCTATCGCTATTGTTTGTGTCCTATTGATGTAGCCCAAAGCAGAGACTGACAAGAATCCCTTTCATTGAAAGGGGTTGCCAAGGTTCCAAAAAACTACGAGTTTCCTGAAATCTCAGCAAACATTTTTTCACCCAATCTTGATGATACTTCCATTTAATGATCAGTACACCAATCCCACTTGGCTCACCAAATTTCGTTCTTCTAAGTTATACCGATCCTTTGCAGTAACCGTTTTCATGTTTAGTTTCACTCTGATTTCTCCTATATGGATATAACTCTAAATCAAACACGGTGTGTGCTAGCTGTATGAAACTTGGCACAATAATGTAGTTCCAAGTTCTATTGCTATGGTTTGTGTCCTATTGAAGTATCCCCAAGCAGAGACTGAGAAGAATCACATTCATTGAAAGGGGTTGCCAAGCTTCCAAAAAAGTACGAGTTTCCTGAAAACTCAGCAAACATTTTTTTCACCCAATCTTGATGATACTTCCATTTAATGATCAGTACAACAATTCCAATTGGCTCACCAAATTTCGTTCTTCTAGGTCAAACCGTTCCTTTGCTGGAACCGTTTTCATGTTTAGGTTTCACTCTGTTTTCTCCTATATGGATACATGTATTCGGAACTCTAAATCAAACACTGTGTGTGCTAGCTCTTTGAAACTTGGCACAATAATGTAGTTCCAAGTTCTATCACTATGGTTTGTGTCCTATTGATGTAGCCCCAAGCAGAGAATGACGAGAATCCCTTTCATTGAAAGGGGTTTCCAAGCTTCCACAAAAGTACGAGTTTCCTGAAATCTCAGCAAACATTTTTTCACCCAATCTTGATGATACTTCCATTTAATGATCAGTACACCAATCCCATTTGGCTCACCAAATTTCGTTCTTCTAGGTTATACCGATCCTTTGCAGTAACCGTTTTCATGTTTAGGTTTCACTCTGTTTTCTCCTATATGGATATATGTATTTGGAACTCTAAATCAAACACTGTGTGTGCTAGCTCTTTGAAACTTGGCACAATAAGGTAGTTCCAAGTTCTATCGCTATGGTTTGTGTGCTATTGAAGTAGCCCCAAGCAGAGACTGACGAGAATCCCTTTCATTGAAAGGGGTTGCCAAGCTTCCAAAAAACTTGGAGTTTAATGAAATCTCAGTAAACATTTTTTCACCCAATCTTGATGATACTTCCTTTTAATGATCATACACCAATCCCACTTTGCTCACCAAATTTCGTTCTTCTAGGTTAAACCGTTCCTTTGCAGTAACCGTTTTCATGTTTAGGTTTCACTCTGTTTTCTCCTATATGGATACATGTAGTTGGAACTCTAAATCAAACACGGTGTGTGCTAGCTATTTGAAACTTGGCACAATAATGTAGTTCCAAGTTCTATCGCTATGGTTTGTGTCCTATTGAATTAGCCCCAAGCAGAGACTGACGACAATCCCTTTCATTGAAACGGGTTGCCAAGCTTCCAAAAAACTGCGAGTTTCCTGAAATCTCAGCAAACATTTTTTCACCCAATCTTGATGATACTTCCATTTAATGATCAGTACACCAATCCCACTTGGCTCACCAAATTTCGTTCTTCTAGGTTAAACCGTTCCTTTGTAGTAACCGTTTTCATGTTTAGGTTTCACTCTGTTTTTCTCCTATATGGACACATGTAGTTGGACCTCTAAATCAAACACGGTGTGTGCTAGCTCTTTGAAACTTGGCACAATAATCTAGTTCCAAGTTCTATCGCTATGATTTGTGTCCTATTGAAGTATCCCCAAGCAGAGACTGATGAGAATCCCTTTCATTGAAAGGGGATGCCAAGCTTCCAAAAAACTACGAGTTTCCTGAAATCTCAGCAAACATTTTTTCACCCAATCTTGATGATATGTGCAGGTAGTGATCAGTACACGAATCCCACTTGGCTCACTAAATTTCGTTCTTCTAGGTTAAACCGTTCCTTTGCAGTAACCGTTTTCATGTTTAGGTTTCACTCTGTTTTCTCCTATATGGATACATGTAGTTGGAACTCTAAATCAAACACGGTGTGTGCTAGCTCTTTGAAACTTGCACAAAAATGCAGTTCCAAGTTCTATCGCTACGGTTTGTATGCTATTGAAGTAGCCCCAATCAGAGACTGACGAGAATCCTTTTCATTGAAAGGGGTTGCCAAGCTTCCAAAAAACTACGAGTTTCCGGAAATCTCAGCAAACATTTTTTCACCCAATATTGATGATACTTCCATTTAATGATCAATACACCAATCCCACTTGGCTCACCAAATTTCGTTCTTCTAGGTTAAACCGTTCCTTTGCAGTAACCGTTTTCATGTTTAGGTTGCACTCTTTTTTCTCCTATATGGATACATGTAATTGGAACTCTAAATCAAACACGGTGTGTGCTAGCTCTTTGAAACTTGGCACAATAATGTAGTTCCAAGTTCTATCGCTATGGTTTGTGTCCTATTGAAGTAGCCCCAAGCAGAGACTGACGAGAATCACTTTCATTGAAAGGGGTTGCCAAGCTTCCAAAAAATACGAGTTTCCTGAAATCTCAGCAAACATTTTTTCACTCAATCTTGATGATATGTGCAGGTAGTGATCAGTACAGGAATCCCACTTGGCTCACTACATTTCGTTCTTCTAGGTTAAACCGTTCCTTTGCAGTAACCGTTTTCATGTTTAGGTTTCACTCTGTTTTCTCCTATATGGATGCATGTAGTTGGAACTCTAAATCAAACACGGTTTGTGCTAGCTCTTTGAAACTTGGCACAATAATGTAGTTCCAAGTTCTATCGCCATTGTTTGTGTCCTATTGATGTAGCCCAAAGCAGAGACTGACAAGAATCCCTTTCATTGAAAGGGGTTGCCAAGGTTCCAAAAAACTACGAGTTTCCTGAAATCTCAGCAAACATTTTTTCACCCAATCTTGATGATACTTCCATTTAATGATCAGTACACCAATCCCACTTGGCTCACCAAATTTCGTTCTTCTAAGTTATACCGATCCTTTGCAGTAACCGTTTTCATGTTTAGGTTTCACTCTGATTTCTCCTATATGGATATAACTCTAAATCAAACACGGTGTGTGCTAGCTCTTTGAAACTTGGCACAATAATCTAGTTCCAAGTTCTATCGCTATGGTTTGTGTCCTATTGAAGTAGCCCCAAGCAGAGACTGACGAGAATCACTTTCATTGAAAGGGGTTGCCAAGCTTCCAAAAAGTACGAGTTTCCTGAAATCTCAGCAAACATTTTTTCACTCAATCTTGATGATATGTGCAGGTAGTGATCAGTACAGGAATCCCACTTGGCTCACTAAATTTCGTTCTTCTAGGTTAAACCGTTCCTTTGCAGTAACCGTTTTCATGTTTAGATTTCACTCTGTTTTCTCCTATATGGATGCATGTAGTTGGAACTCTAAGTCAAACACGGTTTGTGATAGCTCTTTGAAACTTGGCACAATAATGTAGTTTCCAAGTTCTATCGCTATTGTTTGTGTCCTATTGATGTAGCCCAAAGCAGAGACTGACAAGAATCCCTTTCATTGAAAGGGGTTGCCAAGGTTCCAAAAAACTACGAGTTTCCTGAAATCTCAGCAAACATTTTTTTCACCCAATCTTGATGATACTTCCATTTAATGATCAGTACACCAATCCCACTTGGCTCACCAAATTTCGTTCTTCTAAGTTATACCGATCCTTTGCAGTAACCGTTTTCATGTTTAGGTTTCACTCTGATTTCTCCTATATGGATATAACTCTAAATCAAACACGGTGTGTGCTAGCTGTATGAAACTTGGCACAATAATGTAGTTCCAAGTTCTATTGCTATGGTTTGTGTCCTATTGAAGTATCCCCAAGCAGAGACTGAGAAGAATCACATTCATTGAAAGGGGTTGCCAAGCTTCCAAAAAAGTACGAGTTTCCTGAAAACTCAGCAAACATTTTTTTCACCCAATCTTGATGATACTTCCATTTAATGATCAGAACAACAATTCCAATTGGCTCACCAAATTTCGTTCTTCTAGGTCAAACCGTTCCTTTGCAGGAACCGTTTTCATGTTTAGGTTTCACTCTGTTTTCTCCTATATGGATACATGTATTCGGAACTCTAAATCAAACACTGTGTGTGCTAGCTCTTTGAAACTTGGCACAATAATGTCGTTCCAAGTTCTATCACTATGGTTTGTGTCCTATTGATGTAGCCCCAAGCAGAGAATGACGAGAATCCCTTTAATTGAAACGGGTTGCAAAGCTTCCAAAAAACTACGAGTTTCCTGAAATCACAGCAAACATTTTTTCAACCAATCTTGATGATACTTGCAGGTAGTGATCAGTACACGAATCCCACTTGGCTCACTAAATTTCACTCTTCTAGGTTAAACCGTTCCTTTGCAGTAACTGTTTTTATGTTTAGGTTTCACTCTGTTTTCTCCTATATGGATACATGTAGTTGGAACTCAAAATCAAACACGGTGTGTGCTAGCTCTTTGAAACTTGGCACAAAAATGCAGTTCCAAGTTCTATCGCTACGGTTTGTATGCTATTGAAGTAGCCCCAATCAGAGACTGACGAGAATCCTTTTCATTGAAAGGGGTTGCCAAGCTTCCAAAAAACTACGAGTTTCCGGAAATCTCAGCAAACATTTTTTCACCCAATATGGATGATACTTCCATTTAATGATCAATACACCAATCCCACTTGGCTCACCAAATTTCGTTCTTCTAGGTTAAACCGTTCCTTTGCAGTAACCGTTTTCATGTTTAGGTTGCACTCTGTTTTCTCCTATATGGATACATGTAGTTGGAACTCTAAATCAAACACGGTGTGTGGTAGCTCTTTGAAACTTGGCACAATAATGTAGTTCCAAGTTCTATCGCTATGGTTTGTGTCCTATTGAAGTAGCCCCAAGCAGAGACTGACGAGAATCACTTTCATTGAAAGGGGTTGCCAAGCTTCCAAAAAATACGAGTTTCCTGAAATCTCAGCAAACATTTTTTCACTCAATCTTGATGATATGTGCAGGTAGTGATCAGTACAGGAATCCCACTTGGCTCACTAAATTTCGTTCTTCTAGGTTAAACCGTTCCTTTGCAGTAACCGTTTTCATGTTTAGGTTTCACTCTGTTTTCTCCTATATGGATACATGTAGTTGGAACTCTAAATCAAACACGGTGTGTGCTAGCTCTTTGAAACTTGGCACAAAAATGCAGTTCCAAGTTCTATCGCTACGGTTTGTATGCTATTGAAGTAGCCCCAATCAGAGACTGACGAGAATCCTTTTCATTGAAAGGGGTTGCCAAGCTTCCAAAAAACTACGAGTTTCCGGAAATCTCAGCAAACATTTTTTCACCCAATATGGATGATACTTCCATTTAATGATCAATACACCAATCCCACTTGGCTCACCAAATTTCGTTCTTCTAGGTTAAACCGTTCCTTTGCAGTAACCGTTTTCATGTTTAGGTTGCACTCTTTTTTCTCCTATATGGATACATGTAATTGGAACTCTAAATCAAACACGGTGTGTGCTAGCTCTTTGAAACTTGGCACAATAATGTAGTTCCAAGTTCTATCGCTATGGTTTGTGTCCTATTGAAGTAGCCCCAAGCAGAGACTGACGAGAATCACTTTCATTGAAAGGGGTTGCCAAGCTTCCAAAAAATACGAGTTTCCTGAAATCTCAGCAAACATTTTTTCACTCAATCTTGATGATATGTGCAGGTAGTGATCAGTACAGGAATCCCACTTGGCTCACTACATTTCGTTCTTCTAGGTTAAACCGTTCCTTTGCAGTAACCGTTTTCATGTTTAGGTTTCACTCTGTTTTCTCCTATATGGATGCATGTAGTTGGAACTCTAAATCAAACACGGTTTGTGCTAGCTCTTTGAAACTTGGCACAATAATGTAGTTCCAAGTTCTATCGCCATTGTTTGTGTCCTATTGATGTAGCCCAAAGCAGAGACTGACAAGAATCCCTTTCATTGAAAGGGGTTGCCAAGGTTCCAAAAAACTACGAGTTTCCTGAAATCTCAGCAAACATTTTTTCACCCAATCTTGATGATACTTCCATTTAATGATCAGTACACCAATCCCACTTGGCTCACCAAATTTCGTTCTTCTAAGTTATACCGATCCTTTGCAGTAACCGTTTTCATGTTTAGGTTTCACTCTGATTTCTCCTATATGGATATAACTCTAAATCAAACACGGTGTGTGCTAGCTCTTTGAAACTTGGCACAATAATCTAGTTCCAAGTTCTATCGCTATGGTTTGTGTCCTATTGAAGTAGCCCCAAGCAGAGACTGACGAGAATCACTTTCATTGAAAGGGGTTGCCAAGCTTCCAAAAAGTACGAGTTTCCTGAAATCTCAGCAAACATTTTTTCACTCAATCTTGATGATATGTGCAGGTAGTGATCAGTACAGGAATCCCACTTGGCTCACTAAATTTCGTTCTTCTAGGTTAAACCGTTCCTTTGCAGTAACCGTTTTCATGTTTAGATTTCACTCTGTTTTCTCCTATATGGATGCATGTAGTTGGAACTCTAAGTCAAACACGGTTTGTGATAGCTCTTTGAAACTTGGCACAATAATGTAGTTCCAAGTTCTATCGCTATTGTTTGTGTCCTATTGATGTAGCCCAAAGCAGAGACTGACAAGAATCCCTTTCATTGAAAGGGGTTGCCAAGGTTCCAAAAAACTACGAGTTTCCTGAAATCTCAGCAAACATTTTTTCACCCAATCTTGATGATACTTCCATTTAATGATCAGTACACCAATCCCACTTGGCTCACCAAATTTCGTTCTTCTAAGTTATACCGATCCTTTGCAGTAACCGTTTTCATGTTTAGGTTTCACTCTGATTTCTCCTATATGGATATAACTCTAAATCAAACACGGTGTGTGCTAGCTGTATGAAACTTGGCACAATAATGTAGTTCCAAGTTCTATTGCTATGGTTTGTGTCCTATTGAAGTATCCCCAAGCAGAGACTGAGAAGAATCACATTCATTGAAAGGGGTTGCCAAGCTTCCAAAAAAGTACGAGTTTCCTGAAAACTCAGCAAACATTTTTTTCACCCAATCTTGATGATACTTCCATTTAATGATCAGAACAACAATTCCAATTGGCTCACCAAATTTCGTTCTTCTAGGTCAAACCGTTCCTTTGCAGGAACCGTTTTCATGTTTAGGTTTCACTCTGTTTTCTCCTATATGGATACATGTATTCGGAACTCTAAATCAAACACTGTGTGTGCTAGCTCTTTGAAACTTGGCACAATAATGTCGTTCCAAGTTCTATCACTATGGTTTGTGTCCTATTGATGTAGCCCCAAGCAGAGAATGACGAGAATCCCTTTAATTGAAACGGGTTGCAAAGCTTCCAAAAAACTACGAGTTTCCTGAAATCACAGCAAACATTTTTTCAACCAATCTTGATGATACTTGCAGGTAGTGATCAGTACACGAATCCCACTTGGCTCACTAAATTTCACTCTTCTAGGTTAAACCGTTCCTTTGCAGTAACTGTTTTTATGTTTAGGTTTCACTCTGTTTTCTCCTATATGGATACATGTAGTTGGAACTCAAAATCAAACACGGTGTGTGCTAGCTCTTTGAAACTTGGCACAAAAATGCAGTTCCAAGTTCTATCGCTACGGTTTGTATGCTATTGAAGTAGCCCCAATCAGAGACTGACGAGAATCCTTTTCATTGAAAGGGGTTGCCAAGCTTCCAAAAAACTACGAGTTTCCGGAAATCTCAGCAAACATTTTTTCACCCAATATGGATGATACTTCCATTTAATGATCAATACACCAATCCCACTTGGCTCACCAAATTTCGTTCTTCTAGGTTAAACCGTTCCTTTGCAGTAACCGTTTTCATGTTTAGGTTGCACTCTGTTTTCTCCTATATGGATACATGTAGTTGGAACTCTAAATCAAACACGGTGTGTGGTAGCTCTTTGAAACTTGGCACAATAATGTAGTTCCAAGTTCTATCGCTATGGTTTGTGTCCTATTGAAGTAGCCCCAAGCAGAGACTGACGAGAATCACTTTCATTGAAAGGGGTTGCCAAGCTTCCAAAAAATACGAGTTTCCTGAAATCTCAGCAAACATTTTTTCACTCAATCTTGATGATATGTGCAGGTAGTGATCAGTACAGGAATCCCACTTGGCTCACTAAATTTCGTTCTTCTAGGTTAAACCGTTCCTTTGCAGTAACCGTTTTCATGTTTAGATTTCACTCTGTTTTCTCCTATATCGATGCATGTAGTTGGAACTCTAAATCAAACACGGTTTGTGATAGCTCTTTGAAACTTGGCACAATAATGTAGTTCCAAGTTCTATCGCTATTGTTTGTGTCCTATTGATGTAGCCCAAAGCAGAGACTGACAAGAATCCCTTTCATTGAAAGGGGTTGCCAAGGTTCCAAAAAACTACGAGTTTCCTGAAATCTCAGCAAACATTTTTTCACCCAATCTTGATGATACTTCCATTTAATGATCAGTACACCAATCCCACTTGGCTCACCAAATTTCGTTCTTCTAAGTTATACCGATCCTTTGCAGTAACCGTTTTCATGTTTAGGTTTCACTCTGATTTCTCCTATATGGATATAACTCTAAATCAAACACGGTGTGTGCTAGCTGTATGAAACTTGGCACAATAATGTAGTTCCAAGTTCTATTGCTATGGTTTGTGTCCTATTGAAGTATCCCCAAGCAGAGACTGAGAAGAATCACATTCATTGAAAGGGGTTGCCAAGCTTCCAAAAAAGTACGAGTTTCCTGAAAACTCAGCAAACATTTTTTTCACCCAATCTTGATGATACTTCCATTTAATGATCAGTACAACAATTCCAATTGGCTCACCAAATTTCGTTCTTCTAGGTCAAACCGTTCCTTTGCAGGAACCATTTTCATGTTTAGGTTTCACTCTGTTTTCTCCTATATGGATACATGTATTCGGAACTCTAAATCAAACACTGTGTGTGCTAGCTCTTTGAAACTTGGCACAATAATGTAGTTCCAAGTTCTATCACTATGGTTTGTGTCCTATTGATGTAGCCCCAAGCAGAGAATGACGAGAATCCCTTTCATTGAAAGGGGTTTCCAAGCTTCCACAAAAGTACGAGTTTCCTGAAATCTCAGCAAACATTTTTTCACCCAATCTTGATGATACTTCCATTTAATGATCAGTACACCAATCCCATTTGGCTCACCAAATTTGGTTCTTCTAGGTTATACCGATCCTTTGCAGTAACCGTTTTCATGTTTAGGTTTCACTCTGTTTTCTCCTATATGGATATATGTATTTGGAACTCTAAATCAAACACTGTGTGTGCTAGCTCTTTGAAACTTGGCACAATAAGGTAGTTCCAAGTTCTATCGCTATGGTTTGTGTGCTATTGAAGTAGCCCCAAGCAGAGACTGACGAGAATCCCTTTCATTGAAAGGGGTTGCCAAGCTTCCAAAAAACTTGGAGTTTAATGAAATCTCAGTAAACATTTTTTCACCCAATCTTGATGATACTTCCTTTTAATGATCATACACCAATCCCACTTTGCTCACCAAATTTCGTTCTTCTAGGTTAAACCGTTCCTTTGCAGTAACCGTTTTCATGTTTAGGTTTCACTCTGTTTTCTCCTATATGGATACATGTATTCGGAACTCTAAATCAAACACGGTGTGTGCTAGCTCTTTGAAACTTGGCACAATAATGTCGTTCCAAGTTCTATCACTATGGTTTGTGTCCTATTGATGTAGCCCCAAGCAGAGAATGACGAGAATCCCTTTCATTGAAACGGGTTGCCAAGCTTCCACAAAAGTACGAGTTTCCTGAAATCTCAGCAAACATTTTTTCACCCAATCTTGATGATATTTCCATTTAATGATCAGTACACCAATCCCACTTGGCTCACCAAATTTCGTTCTTCTAGATTAAACCGTTCCTTTGCAGTAACCGTTTTCATGTTTAGGTTGCACTCTGTTTTCTCCTATATGGATACATGTAGTTGGAACTCTAAATCAAACACGGTGTGTGCTAGCTCTTTGAAACTTGGCACAATAATGTAGTTCCAAGTTCTATCGCTATGGTTTGTGTCCTATTGAAGTAGCCCCAAGCAGAGACTGACGAGAATCCCTTTCATTGAAAGGGGTTGCCAAGCTTCCAAAAAATACGAGTTTCCTGAAATCTCAGCAAACATTTTTTCACTCAATCTTGATGATATGTGCAGGTAGTGATCAGTACAGGAATCCCACTTGGCTCACTAAATTTCGTTCTTCTAGGTTAAACCGTTCCTTTGCAGTAACCGTTTTCATGTTTAGATTTCACTCTGTTTTCTCCTATATGGATGCATGTAGTTGGAACTCTAAATCAAACACGGTTTGTGATAGCTATTTGAAACTTGGCACAATAATGTAGTTCCAAGTTCTATCGCTATTGTTTCTGTCCTATTGATGTAGCCCAAAGCAGAGACTGACAAGAATCCCTTTCATTGAAAGGGGTTGCCAAGGTTCCAAAAAACTACGAGTTTCCTGAAATCTCAGCAAACATTTTTTCACCCAATCTTGATGATACTTCCATTTAATGATCAGTACACCAATCCCACTTGGCTCACCAAATTTCGTTCTTCTAAGTTATACCGATCCTTTGCAGTAACCGTTTTCATGTTTAGGTTTCACTCTGATTTCTCCTATATGGATATAACTCTAAATCAAACACGGTGTGTGCTAGCTGTATGAAACTTGGCACAATAATGTAGTTCCAAGTTCTATTGCTATGGTTTGTGTCCTATTGAAGTATCCCCAAGCAGAGACTGAGAAGAATCACATTCATTGAAAGGGGTTGCCAAGCTTCCAAAAAAGTACGAGTTTCCTGAAAACTCAGCAAACATTTTTTTCACCCAATCTTGATGATACTTCCATTTAATGATCAGTACAACAATTCCAATTGGCTCACCAAATTTCGTTCTTCTAGGTCAAACCGTTCCTTTGCAGGAACCGTTTTCATGTTTAGGTTTCACTCTGTTTTCTCCTATATGGATACATGTATTCGGAACTCTAAATCAAACACTGTGTGTGCTAGCTCTTTGAAACTTGGCACAATAATGTAGTTCCAAGTTCTATCACTATGGTTTGTGTCCTATTGATGTAGCCCCAAGCAGAGAATGACGAGAATCCCTTTCATTGAAAGGGGTTTCCAAGCTTCCACAAAAGTACGAGTTTCCTGAAATCTCAGCAAACATTTTTTCACCCAATCTTGATGATACTTCCATTTAATGATCAGTACACCAATCCCATTTGGCTCACCAAATTTCGTTCTTCTAGGTTATACCGATCCTTTGCAGTAACCGTTTTCATGTTTAGGTTTCACTCTGTTTTCTCCTATATGGATATATGTATTTAGAACTCTAAATCAAACACTGTGTGTGCTAGCTCTTTGAACCTTGGCACAATAAGGTAGTTCCAAGTTCTATCGCTATGGTTTGTGTGCTATTGAAGTAGCCCCAAGCAGAGACTGACGAGAATCCCTTTCATTGAAAGGGGTTGCCAAGCTTCCAAAAAACTTGGAGTTTAATGAAATCTCAGTAAACATTTTTTCACCCAATCTTGATGATACTTCCTTTTAATGATCATACACCAATCCCACTTTGCTCACCAAATTTCGTTCTTCTAGGTTAAACCGTTCCTTTGCAGTAACCGTTTTCATGTTTAGGTTTCACTCTGTTTTCTCCTATATGGATACATGTATTCGGAACTCTAAATCAAACACGGTGTGTGCTAGCTCTTTGAAACTTGGCACAATAATTTCGTTCCAAGTTCTATCACTATGGTTTGTGTCCTATTGATGTAGCCCCAAGCAGAGAATGACGAGAATCCCTTTCATTGAAACGGGTTGCCAAGCTTCCACAAAAGTACGAGTTTCCTGAAATCCCAGCAAACATTTTTTCACCCAATCTTGATGATATTTCCATTTAATGATCAGTACACCAATCCCACTTGGCTCACCAAATTTCGTTCTTCTAGATTAAACCGTTCCTTTGCAGTAACCGTTTTCATGTTTAGGTTTCACTCTGTTTTCTCCTATATGGATATATGTATTTGGAACTCTAAATCAAACACGGTTTGTGCTAGCTCTTTGAAACTTGGCACAATACGGTAGTTCCGAGTTCTATCGCTATGGTTTGTGTGCTATTGAAGTACCCCAAGCAGAGACTGACGAGAATCCCTTTCATTGAAAGGGGTTGCCAAGCTTCCAAAAAACTTGGAGTCTCCTGAAATCTCAGTAAACATTTTTTCACCCAATCTTGAAGATACTTCCTTTTAATTATCATACACCAATCCCACTTGGCTCACCAAATTTCGTTCTTCTAGGTTAAACCGTTCCTTTGCAGTAACCGTTTTCATTTTTAGGTTTCACTCTGTTTTCTCCTATATGGATACATGTATTCGGAACTCTAAATCAAACACGGTGTGTGCTAGCTCTTTGAAACTTGGCACAATAATGTAGTTCCAAGTTCTATCGCTATGGTTTGTGTCCTATTGAAGTAGCCCCAAGCAGAGACTGACGACAATCCCTTTCATTGAAAGGGGTTGCCAAGCTTCCAAAAAACTACGAGTTTCCTGAAATCTCAGCAAACATTTTTTCACCCAATCTTGACGATACTTCCATTTAATGATCAGGACACCAATCCCACTTGGCTCACCAAATTCCGTTCTTCTAGGTTAAACCGTTCCTTTGCAGTAACCGTTTTCATGTTTAGGTTTCACTCTGTTTTCTCTTTTATGGATACATGTAGTTGGAACTCTAACTCAAACATGGTTTGTGATAGCTCTTTGAAACTTTTCACAATAATGTAGTTCCAAGTTCTATAGGTATGGTTTGTGTGCTATTGAAGTAGCCCCAAGCAGAGACTGACGAGAATCCCTTTAATTGAAAGGGGTTGCCAAGCTTCCAAAAAACTACGCGTTTCCGGAAATATCAGCAAACATTTTTTGACCCAATCTTGATGATACTTCCATTTAATGATCAGTACACCAATCCCACTTGGCTCACTAAATTTCGTTCTTCGATGTTAAACCGTTCCTTTGCAGTAACCGTTTTCATGTTTAGGTTTCACTCTGTTTTCTCCTCTATGGATACATGTAGTTGGAACTCTAAATCAAACACGGTTTGTGCTAGCTCTTTGAAACTTGGCACAATAATGTAGTTCCAAATTCTATCTCTATGGTTTGTGTGCTATTGACGTAGCCCCAAGCAGAGACTGACGAGAATCCCTTTCATTGAAAGGGTTTCCAAGCTTCCAAAAAACTACGAGTTTCCTGAAATGTCAGCAAACATTTTTTCACCCAAGTTTCATGATACTTCCATATAATGATCAGTACACCATTCCCACTTGGCTCACCAAATTCCGTTTTCGAGGTTAAACCGTTCCTTTGCAGTAACCGTTTCATGTTTAGGTTTCACTCTGTTTCTCCTATATGGATACATGTAGTTGGAACTCTAAATCAAACACGGTGTGTGCTAGCTCTTTGAAACTTGGCACAATAATGTAGTTCCAAGTCCTATCGCTATGGTTTGTGTCCTATTGAAGTAGCCCCAAGCAGAGACTGACGAGAATCACTTGCATTGAAAGGGGTTGCCAAGCTTCAAAAACTACGAGTTTCCGGAAATCTCAGCAAACATTTTTCACCCAATCTTGATGATACTTGCAGGTAGTGATCAGTACACGAATTCCACTTGGCTCACCAAATTCCGTTCTACAGGGTTAAACCATTCCTTTGCAGTAACCGTTTTCATGTTTAGGTTTCACTGTGTTTTCTCCTATATGGATACATGTATTTGGAACTCTAAATCAAACACGGTTTGTGTCTGCTCTTTAAAATTTTGCACAATAATGTAGCTCCAAGTTCTATCGCTATGGTTTGTTTGCTATTGAAGTAGCACCATGCAGAGACTGACGAGAATCACTTGCATTGAAAGGGGTTGCCAAGCTTCCAAAAAACTACGAGTTTCCTGAAATCTCAGCAAACATTTTTTCACCCAATCTTGATATACTTGCAGGTAGTGATCAGTACACGAATCCACTTGGCTCACTCAATTTCGTTCTTTTTAGGTTAAACCGTTCCTTTGCAGAAACCGTTTTCATGTTTAGGGTTTCACTCTGTTTTCTCCTATATGGATACATGTAGTTGGAATTCTAAATCAAACACGGTTTGTGCTAGCTCTTTGAAACTTGGCACAATAATGTAGTTCCACGTTCTATCGCTATGGTTTGTGTGCCATTGAAGTAGCCCCAAGCAGAGACTGACGAGAATCACTTTCCTTGAAAGGGGTTTCCAAGCTTCCAAAAAACTACGAGTTCCTGAAATCTCAGCAAACATTTTTTCACCCAATCTTGATGATACTTCCATTTAATGATCAGCACACCAATTCCACTTGGTTCACCAAATTCCGTTCTTCTAGGTTAAGCCTCTCCTTTGCAGTAACCGTTTTCATGTTTAGGTTTCACTCTGTTTTCTCCTATATGGATATATATAGTTGGAACTCTAAATCAAACACGGTTTGTGCTAGGTCTTTGAAACTTGGCACAATAATGTAGTTCCACGTTCTATCGCTATGGTTTGTGTCCTATTGAATTAGCCCCAAGCAGAGACTGACGAGAATCCCTTTCATTGAAAGGGGTTTCCAAGCTTCCAAAAAACTACGAGTTTCCTGAAATCTCAGCAAACATTTTTTCACCCAATCTTGATGTTACTTGCAGTTAGTGATTAGTACACGAATCCCACTTGGCTCACTAAATTTCGTTCTTCGATGTTAAACCGTTCCTTTGCAGTAACCGTTTTCATGTTTAGGTTTCACTCTGTTTTCTCCTCTATGGATACATGTAGTTGGAACTCTAAATCAAACACGGTGTGTGCTAGCTCTTTGAAACGTGGCACAATAATGTAGTTCCAAGTTCTATCGCTATGGTTTGTGTGCTATTGACTTAGCCCCAAGCAGAGACTGACGAGAATCCCTTTCATTGAATGGAGTTGCCAAGCTTCCAAAAAATTACGAGTTTCCTGAAATCTCTGCAAACATTTTTCACCCAAGTTTCATGATACTTCCATTTAATGATCAGTACACCATTCCCACTTGGCTCACCAAATTCCGTTTTTCGAGGTTAAACCGTTCCTTTGCAGTAACCGTTTTCATGTTTAGGTTTCACTCTGTTTTCTCCTATATGGATACATGTAGTTGGAACTCTAAATCAAACACGGTGTGTGCTAGCTCTTTGAAACTTGGCACAATAGTGTAGTTCCAAGTCCTTTCGCTATGGTTTGTGTCCTATTGAAGTAGCCCCAAGCAGAGACTGACGAGAGTCCCTTTCATTGAAAGGGGTTGCCAAGCTTCCAAAAAACTACGAGTTTCCTGAAATCTCAGCAAACATTTTTCACCCAATCTTGATATACTTGCAGGTAGTGATCAGTACACGAATCCCACTTGGCTTACTAAATTTTGTTCTACTAGGATAAACCGTTCCTTTGCAGTAACCGTTTTCATGTTTAGGTTTCACTCTGTTTTCTCCTATATGGATACATGTAGTTGGAACTCTAAATCAAACACGGTGTGTGCTAGCTCTTTGAAACTTGGCACAATAATGTAGTTCCAAGTTCTATCGCTATGGTTTGTGTCCTATTGAATTAGCCCCAAGCAGAGACTGACGAGAATCACTTTCATTGAAAGGGGTTGCCAAGCTTCCAAAAAACTACGAGTTTCCTGAAATCTCAGCAACATTTTTTCACTGAATCTTGATGATACTTCCATTTAAAGATCAGCACACCAATTCCACTTGGTTCACCAAATTCCGTTCTTATAGGTTAAGCCTCTCCTTTGCAGTAACCGTTTTCATGTTTAGGTTTCACTCTGTTTTCTCCTATATGGATATATGTAGTTGGAACTCTAAATCAAACACGGTTTGTGCTAGCTCATTGAAACTTGGCACAATAATGTAGTTCCACGTTCTATCGCTATGGTTTGTGTCCTATTGAAGTAGCCCCAAGCAGAGACTGACGAGAATCCCTTTAATTGAAAGGGGTTTCCAAGCTTCCAAAAAACTACGAGTTTCCTGAAATCTCAGCAAACATTTTTTCACCCAATCTTGATGTTACTTGCAGTTAGTGATTAGTACACAAATCCCACTTGGCTCACTAAATTTCGTTCTTCGATGTTAAACCGTTCCTTTGCAGTAACCGTTTTCATGTTTAGGTTTCACTCTGTTTTCTCCTCTATGGATACATGTAGTTGGAACTCTAAATCAAACACGGTTTGTGCTAGCTCTTTGAAACTTGGCACAATAATGTAGTTCCAAGTTCTATCTCTATGGTTTGTGTGCTATTGACGTAGCCCCAAGCAGAGACTGACGAGAATCCCTTTCATAGAAAGGGGTTGCCAAGCTTCCAAAAAACCAGGAGTTTCCTGAAATCTCAGGAAACATTTTTTCACCCAATCTTGATGATACTTGCAGGTAGTGATCAGTACACGAATCCCACATGGCTCACTAAATTTCGTTCTACTAGGTTAAACCGTTAGTTTGAAGTACCGTTTTCATGTTTAGGTTTCACTCTGTTTTCTCCTATATGGATACATGTAGTTGGAACTCTAAATCAAACACGGTTTGTGCTAGCTCTTTGAAACTTGGCACAATAATGTAGTTCCAAGTTCTATCGCTATGGTTTGTGTCCTATTGAATTAGCCCCAAGCAGAGACTGACGAGAATCACTTTCATTGAAAGGGGTTCCCAAGCTTCCAAAAAACTACGAGTTTCCGGAAATCTCAGCAAACATTTTTTCAACCAATCTTGATGATACTTCCATTTAATGATCAGCACACCAATCCCACTTGGTTCACCAAATTCCGTTCTTCTAGGTTAAACCTCTCCTGTGCAGTAACCGTTTTCATGTTTAGGTTTCACTCTGTTTTCTCCTATATGGATACATGTAGTTGGAACTCTAAATCAAACACGGTTTGTGCTAGCTCTTTGAAACTTGGCACAATAATGTAGTTCCAAGTTCTATCGCTATGGTTTGTGTGCTATTGAAGTAGCCCCAAGCAGAGACTGACGAGAATCCCTTTCATACAAAGGGGTTGCCAAGCTTCCAAAAAACTACGAGGTTTCTGAAATCTCAGCAAACATTTTTTCACCCAATCGTGATGATACTTGCAGGTAGTGATCAGTACACGATTCCCAGTTCTCTCACTAAATTTCGTTCTTCTAAGTTAAACCATTCCTTTGAAGAAATCGTATTCATGTTTAGGATACACTGTGTTTTCTCCTATATGGATACATGTAGTTGGAACTCTAAATCAAACACGGTTTGTGCTAGCTCTTTGAAACTTGGCACAATAATGTAGTTCCAAGTTCTATCGCTATGGTTTGGTGCTCTTGAAGAAGCCCCAAGCAGAGAGTGACGAGAAAACCTTTCATTGAAAGGGGATGTCAAGCTTCCAAAAACCTACGAGTTTCCTGAAATCTCAGCAAACATTTTTTCACTCAATCTTGATGATACCTCATTTTCATGATCAGTACACCAATCCCACTTGGCTCACCAAATTCCGTTCTTCTAGGTTAAACCGTTCCTTTGCAGTAACCGTTTTCATGTTTAGGTTTCACTCTGTTTTCTCCTATGTGGATACATGTAGTTGGAACTCTAAATCAAACACGGTTTGTGCTAGCTATTTCAAACTTGGCAAAATAATGTAGTTCCAAATTCGATCCCTATGGTGTGTGTCCTATTGAAGTAGCCCCAAGCAGAGACTGACGAGAATCCCTTTCATTGAAAGGGGTTGCCAAGCTTCCAAAAATCTACGAGTTTCGGGAAATCTCAGCAAACATTTTTTCACCCAATCTTGATGATACTTCCATTTAATGATCAGTACACCAATCCCACTTGGGTCACCAAATTTCGTTCTACTAGGTTAAACCGTTCCTTTGCAGTAACCGTTTTCATGTTTAGGTTTCACTCTGTTTTCTCCTATATGGATACATGTAGTTGGAACTCTAAATCAAACACGGTTTGGCTAGATCTTTGAAACTTGGCACAATAATGTAGTTCCAAGTTGTATCGCTATGGTTTGTGTCCTATTGAACTAGCCCCAAGCAGAGACCTACGAGAATCACTTTCATTGAAAGGGGTTGCCGAGCTTTGAAAAATCTACGAATTTTCGGCAATCTCAGCAAATATTTTTCACCCAATCTTGATGATACTTGCAGGAAGTGATTAGTACACGAATCCAACTTGGCTCACTAAATTTCGTTCTTCTAGGTTCAACCGTTCATTGCAGTAACCGTTTTCATGTTTATGTTTCACTCTGTTTTCTCCTATATGGATATATGTAGTTGGAACTCTAAATCAAACACGGTTTGTGCTAGCTCTTTGAAACTTGGCACAATAATCTAGTTCCATGTTCTATCGCTATGGTTTGTGTGCTATTGAAGTAGCCCCAAGCAGAGACTGACGAGAATCACTTTAATTGAAAGGGGTTGCCAAGCTTCCAAAAAACTACGAGTTTCCTGAAATCTCAGCAAACATTTTTTCACCCAATCTTGATGATACTTCCATTTCATGATCAGTACACCAATCCCACTTGGCTCACCAAATTTCGTTCTTCTAGGTTAAACCGTTCCTTTGCAGTAACCATTTTCATGTTTAGGTCTCACTCTGTTTTCTCCTATATGGATACATGTTCTTGGAACTCTAAATCAAACACGGTTTGGCTAGCTCTTTGAAACTTGGCACAATAATGCATTTCCAAGTTCTATCGCTATGGTTTGTGTGCTATTGAAGTAGCCCCAAGCAGAGACTGACGAGAATCCCTTTCATTGAAAGGGGTTGCCAAGCTTCCAAAAAAGTACGAGTTTTCTGAAATCTCAGCAAACATTTTTTCACCCAATCTTGATGATACTTGCAGGTAGTGATCAGTACACGATTCCCAGTTCTCTCACTGAATTTCGTTCTTCTAAGTTAAACCGTTCCTTTGCAGAAATCGTATTCATGTTTAGGATACACTCAGTTTTCTCCTATATGGATACATATAGTTGGAACTCTAAGTCACACACGGTTTGTGCTAGCTCTTTGAAACTTGGCACAATAATGTAGTTCCAAGTTCTATCACTATGGTTTGTATCCTATTGAAGTAGCCCCAAGCAGAGACTGAGGAGAATCACTTGCATTGAAAGGGGTTGCCAAGATTCCAAAACACTACGAGTTTCCGGAAGTCTCAGGAAATATTTTTTTCACCCAAGCTAGATGATACTTTCATTTAATGATCAGTACACGAATCTCACTTCCTCACCAAATTCCGTTCTTCTAGTTTAAACCGTTCCTTTGCAGTAACCATTTTCATGTTTAGGTTTCACTCTGTTTTCTCCTATATGGATACATGTAGTTGGAACTCTAAATCAAACACGGTTTTGTGCTAGCTCTTTGAAACTTGGCACAATAATGTAGTTCCAAGTTCTATCGCTATGGTTTGGTGCTCTTGAAGAAGCCCCAAGCAGAGACTGACGAGAAAACCTTTCATTGAAAGGGGATGTCAAGCTTCCAAAAAACTACGAGTTTCCTGAAATCTCAGCAAACATTTTTTTCAACCAATCTTGATGATACTTCATTTTCATGATCAGTACACCAATCCCACTTGGCTCACCAAAATTCGTTCTTCTAGGTTAAACCGTTCTTTGCAGTAACCGTTTTCATGTTTAGGTATCACTCTGTTTTCTCCTATATGGATACATGTTCTTGGAACTCTAAATCAAACACGGTGTCTGCTAGCTCTTTGAAACTTTGCACAATAATGTAGTTCCAAGTTCAATCGCTATGGTTTGTGTCCTATTGAAGTAGCCCCAAGCAGGGACTGACGAGAATCACTTGTATTTGAAAGGGGTTGCCAAGCTTCCAAATAACTACGAGTTTCCGGAAATCTCAGCAAACATTTTTTTCACCCAATCTTGATGATACTTGCAGGTAGTGATCAGTACACGAATCCCACTTGGCTCATTAATTTCGTTCTTCTAGGTTAAACCGTTCCTTTGAAGTAACCATTTTCATGTTTAGGTTTCACTCTGTTTTCTCCTATATGGATAAATGTATTTGGAACTCCAAATCAAATACGATTTGTGATAGCTCTTTGAATCTTGGCACAATACTATAGTTCCAAGTTCTATCGCTATGGTTTGTGACCTATTGAAGTAGCCCCAAGCAGAGACTGACGAGAATCACTTTAATTGAAATGGGTTGCCAAGCTTCCAAAAAACTACGAGTTTCCTGAAATCTCAGCAAACATTTTTTCACCCAATCTTGATGATACTTCCATTTCATGATCAGTACACCAATCCCACTTGGCTCACCAAATTTCGTTCTTCTAGGTTAAACCGTTCCTTTGCAGTAACCGTTTTCATGTTTAGGTCTCACTCTGTTTTCTCCTATATGGATACATGTTCTTGGAACTCTAAATCAAACACGGTGTGTGCTAGCTCTTTGAAACTTGGCACAATAATGTAGTTCCAAGTTCTATCGCTATGGTTTGGTGCTCTTGAAGAAGCCCCAAGCAGAGACTGACGAGAAAACCTTTCATTGAAAGGGGATGTCAAGCTTCCAAAAACTACGAGTTTCCTGAAATCTCAGCAAACATTTTTTTCAACCAATCTTGATGATACTTCATTTTCATGATCAGTACACCAATCCCACTTGGCTCACCAAAATTCGTTCTTCTAGGTTAAACCGTTCTTTGCAGTAACCGTTTTCATGTTTAGGTATCACTCTGTTTTCTCCTATATGGATACATGTTCTTGGAACTCTAAATCAAACACGGTGTCTGCTAGCTCTTTGAAACTTTGCACAATAATGTAGTTCCAAGTTCAATCGCTATGGTTTGTGTCCTATTGAAGTAGCCCCAAGCAGAGACTGAGGAGAATCACTTGCATTGAAAGGGGTTGCCAAGATTCCAAAACACTACGAGTTTCCGGAAGTCTCAGGAAATATTTTTTTCACCCAAGCTAGATGATACTTTCATTTAATGATCAGTACACGAATCTCACTTCCTCAAAAATTCCGTTCTTCTAGTTTTAAACCGTTCCTTTGCAGTAACCGTTTTCATGTTTAGGTTTCACTCTGTTTTCTCCTATATGGATACATGTAGTTGGAACTCTAAATCAAACACGGTTTGTGCAAGCTCTTTGAAACTTGGCACAATAATGTAGTTCCAAGTTCTATCGCTATGGTTTGGTGCTCTTGAAGAAGCCCCAAGCAGAGACTGACGAGAAAACCTTTCATTGAAAGGGGATGTCAAGCTTCCAAAAAACTACGAGTTTCCTGAAATCTCAGCAAACATTTTTTCAACCAATCTTGATGATACTTCATTTTCATGATCAGTACACCATCCCACTTGGCTCACCAAAATTCGTTCTTCTAGGTTAAACCTTTCTTTGCAGTAACCGTTTTCATGTTTAGGTCTCACTCTGTTTTCTCCTATATGATACATGTTCTTGGAACTCTAAATCAAACACGGTGTCTGCTAGCTCTTTGAAACTTGGCACAATAATGTAGTTCCAAGTTCTATCTCTATTGCTTGTGTCCTATTGAAGTAGCCTCAAGCAGAGACAGATGAGAATCCCTTTCATTGAAAGGGGTTGCCAAGCTTCCACAAAAGTACGAGTTTCTGAAATCTCAGCAAACATTTTTTGCCCCAATCTTGATGATACTTGCAGGGTAGTGATCAGTACACGAATCCCACTTGGCTCACTAAATTTCGTTCTTCTAGGTTAAACGTTCCTTTGAAGTAACCATTTTCATGTTTAGGTTTTCACTCTGTTTTCTCCTATATGGATAAATGTATTTGGAACTCCAAATCAAATACGATTTGTGATAGCTCTTTGAATCTTGGCACAATAATATAGTTCCAAGTTCTATCGCTATGGTTTGTGACCTATTGAAGTAGGCTCAAGCAGAGACTGACGAGAATCACTTTAATTGAAAGGGGTTGCCAAGCTTCCAAAAAACTACGAGTTTCCTGAAATCTCAGCAAACATTTTTTCACCCCAATCTTGATGATACTTCCATTTCATGATCAGTACACCAATCCCACTTGGCTCACCAAATTTTGTTCTTGTAGGTTAAACCGATCTTTTGCAGTAACCGTTTTCATGTTTAGGTTTCACTCTGTTTTCTCCTATATGGATACATGTAGTTGGAAATCTAAATCAAATACGGTGTGTGCTAGCTCTTTCAAACTTGGCACAATAATGTATTTCCAAGTTCTATCGCTTTGGTTTGTGTGCTAATTGAAGTAGCCCCAAGCAGAGACTGACGAGAATCCCTTTCCTTGAAAGGGGTTGCCAGCTTCCAAAAAACTAGGAGTTTCCTGAAATCTCAGCAAACATTTTTTCACCCAATCTTGATGATACTTCCATTTAATGATCACTACACCAATCTCACTTGGCTCAATAAATTTCTTTCTTCTAGGTTAAACCGTTCCTTTGCAGTAACCGTTTTCATGTTTAGGTTTCACTCTGTTTTCTCCTATATTGATACATGTAGTTGGAACTCTAAATCAAACCCGGTTTGTGCTAGCTCTTTGAAACGTGGCACAATAATGTATTTCCAAGTTCTATCGCTATGGTTTGTGTGCTATTGAAGTAGCCCCAAGCAGAGACTGATGTGAATCCCTTTCATTGAAAGGGGTTGCCAAGCTTCCAAAAAGTACGAGTTTTCTGAAATCTCAGCAAACATTTTTTCACCCAATCTTGATGATACTTGCAGGTAGTGATCAGTACACGAATCCCACTTGGCTCACTAAATTTCGTTCTTCTAGGTTAAACCGTTCCTTTGAAGTAAACCATTTTCATGTTTAGGTTTCACTCTGTTTTCTCCTATATGGATAAATGTTCTTGGAACTCTAAATCAAACACGGTGTGTTGTAGCTCTATGAAACTTGGGACAATCATGTAGTTCCAAGTTTTATCGCTATGGTTTGTGTCCTATTGAAGTAGCCCAAGCAGGGACTGATGAGAATCACTTGTATTGAAAGGGGTTGCCAAGCTTCTAAATAACTACGAGTTTCCGGAAATCTCAGCAAACATTTTTTCACCCAATCTTGATGATACTTGCATGTAGTGATCAGTACACGAATTCCACTTGGCTCACCAAATTTCGTTCTCCTATGTTAAACCGTTCCTTTGCAGTAACCGTTTTCATGTTTAGGTTTCACTCTGTTTTCTCCTATATGGATACATGTTCTTGGAACTCTAAATCAAACACGGTGTGTGCTAGCTCTTTGAAACTTGGGACAGTAATGTAGTTCCAAGTTCTATCTCTATGGTTTGTGTCCTATTGAAGTAGCCTCAACAGAGACTGACGAGAATCCCTTTCATTGAAAGGGGTTGCCAAGCTTCCAAAAAACTACGAGTTTCCTGAAATCTCAGCAAACATTTTTTCACCCAATCTTGATGATACTTCCATTTCATGATCAGTACACCAATCCCACTTGGCTCACCAAATTTCGTTCTTCTATGTTAAACCGTTCCTTTGTAGTAACCGTTTTCATGTTTAGGTTTCAATCTGTTTTCTCCTATATGGATACATGTTCTTGGAACACTAAATCAAACACGGTGTGTAGTAGCTCTTTGAAACTTGGCACAATAATGTAGTTCCAAGTTCTATCGCTATGGTTTGTGTCCTATTGAAGTAGCCCCAAGGAGAGACTGACGAGAATCCCTTTCATTGAAAGGGGTTGCCAAGCTTCCCAAAAACTACGAGTTTCCTGAAATCTCAGCAAACCTTTTTTCACCCAATCTTGATGAATCTTGCAGGTAATGATCAGTACACGAATCCCACTTGGCTCACCAAAATTCGTTCTTCTAGGTTAAAACGTTCCTTTCAGTAACCATTTTCATGTTTAGGTTTCACTCTGTTTTCTTCTATATGGATACATGTAGTTGGAACTCTAAATCAAACAGGATGTGTGCTAGCTCTTTGAAACTTGCCACAATAATGTAGTTCCAAGTTCAATCGCTATGGTTTGTGTCCTATTGAAGTAACCCCAAGAAGAAACTGACGAGAATATCTTTCATTGAAAATGGTTGCAAAGCTTCCAAAAAACTTCGAGTTTCCGGAAATCTCAGCAAACATTTTTTCAAACAATTTTGATGATACTTGCAGGTAGTAATCAGTACAAGAATCCCAATTGGCTCACTACATAGCGTTCTTCTAGGTTAAACCGATCCTTTGCAGTAACCATTTTCATGTTTAGGTTTCACTCTGTTTTCTCCAATGTGGATACATGTAGTAGGAACTCTAAATCAAACACAGTGTGTGCTAGCTTTTTGAAACTTGGCACAATAATGCAGTTCCAAGATCTATCGCTATGGTTTGTGTCATATTGAAGTATCCCCAAGCAGAGACTGACGAAAATCCCTTTCATTGAAAGGGGTTGACAAACTTCCAAAAAACTACGAGTTCCCTGAAATCTCAGAAAACATTTTTTCACCCAATCTTGATGATACTTCCATTTAATGATCTGTACACCAATCCCACTTGGCTCAACAAAATTCGTTCTTCTAGGTTAAACCGTTCCTTTGCAGTAACCATTTTCATGTTTAGGTTTCACTCTGTTTTCTCCTATATGCATACATGTAGTTGGAACTCTAAATCAAACACGGTGTGTGCTAGCTCTTTGAAACTTGCCACAATAATGTAGTTCCAAGTTCTATCTCTATGGTTTGTGTTCTCTTGAAGTAGCCTCAAGGAGAGACTGACGAGAATCACTTTCATTGAACGGGGTTGCCAAGCTTCCAAAAAACTACGAGTTTCCTGAAATCTCAGCAACATTTTTTCACTGAATCTTGATGATACTTCCATTTAAAGATCAGCACACCAATTCCACTTGGTTCACCAAATTCCGTTCTTATAGGTTAAGCCTCTCCTTTGCAGTAACCGTTTTCATGTTTAGGTTTCACTCTGTTTTCTCCTATATGGATATATGTTGTTGGAACTCTAAATCAAACACGGTTTGTGCTAGCTCATTGAAACTTGGCACAATAATGTAGTTCCACGTTCTATCGCTATGGTTTGTGTCCTATTGAAGTAGCCCCAAGCAGAGACTGACGAGAATCCCTTAAATTGAAAGGGGTTTCCAAGCTTCCAAAAAACTACGAGTTTCCTGAAATCTCAGCAAACATTTTTTCACCCAATCTTGATGTTACTTGCAGTTAGTGATTAGTACACAAATCCCACTTGGCTCACTAAATTTCGTTCTTCGATGTTAAACCGTTCCTTTGCAGTAACCGTTTTCATGTTTAGGTTTCACTCTGTTTTCTCCTCTATGGATACATGTATTTGGAACTCTAAATCAAACACGGTTTGTGCTAGCTCTTTGAAACTTGGCACAATAATGTAGTTCCAAGTTCTATCTCTATGGTTTGTGTGCTATTGACGTAGCCCCAAGCAGAGACTGACGAGAATCCCTTTCATAGAAAGGGGTTGCCAAGCTTCCAAAAAACCAGGAGTTTCCTGAAATCTCAGGAAACATTTTTTCACCCAATCTTGATGATACTTGCAGGTAGTGATCAGTACACGAATCCCACATGGCTCACTAAATTTCGTTCTACTAGGTTAAACCGTTAGTTTGAAGTACCGTTTTCATGTTTAGGTTTCACTCTGTTTTCTCCTATATGGATACATGTAGTTGGAACTCTAAATCAAACACGGTTTGTGCTAGCTCTTTGAAACTTGGCACAATAATGTAGTTCCAAGTTCTATCGCTATGGTTTGGTGCTCTTGAAGAAGCCCCAAGCAGAGACTGACGAGAAAACCTTTCATTGAAAGGGGATGTCAAGCTTCCAAAAACCTACGAGTTTCCTGAAATCTCAGCAAACATTTTTTCACTCAATCTTGATGATACCTCATTTTCATGATCAGTACACCAATCCCACTTGGCTCACCAAATTCCGTTCTTCTAGGTTAAACCGTTCCTTTGCAGTAACCGTTTTCATGTTTAGGTTTCACTCTGTTTTCTCCTATGTGGATACATGTAGTTGGAACTCTAAATCAAACACGGTTTGTGCTAGCTATTTCAAACTTGGCAAAATAATGTAGTTCCAAATTCGATCCCTATGGTGTGTGTCCTATTGAAGTAGCCCCAAGCAGAGACTGACGAGAATCCCTTTCATTGAAAGGGGTTGCCAAGCTTCCAAAAATCTACGAGTTTCGGGAAATCTCAGCAAACATTTTTTCACCCAATCTTGATGATACTTCCATTTAATGATCAGTACACCAATCCCACTTGGGTCACCAAATTTCGTTCTACTAGGTTAAACCGTTCCTTTGCAGTAACCGTTTTCACTCTGTTTTCTCCTATATGGATACATGTAGTTGGAACTCTAAATCAAACACGGTTTGGCTAGATCTTTGAAACTTGGCACAATAATGTAGTTCCAAGTTGTATCGCTATGGTTTGTGTCCTATTGAACTAGCCCCAAGCAGAGACCTACGAGAATCACTTTCATTGAAAGGGGTTGCCAAGCTTTGAAAAATCTACGAATTTTCGGCAATCTCAGCAAATATTTTTTCACCCAATCTTGATGATACTTGCAGGTAGTGATTAGTACACGAATCCAACTTGGCTCACTAAATTTCGTTCTTCTAGGTTCAACCGTTCATTGCAGTAACCGTTTTCATGTTTATGTTTCACTCTGTTTTCTCCTATATGGATATATGTAGTTGGAACTCTAAATCAAACACGGTTTGTGCTAGCTCTTTGAAACTTGGCACAATAATCTAGTTCCATGTTCTATCGCTATGGTTTGTGTGCTATTGAAGTAGCCCCAAGCAGAGACTGACGAGAATCCCTTTCATTGAAAGGGGTTTCCAAGCTTCCAAAAAACTACGAGTTTTCTGAAATCTCAGCAAACATTTTTTCACCCAATCTTGATGATACTTGCAGTTAGTGATAAGTACACGAATCCCAATTGGCTCACTAAATTTCGTTCTTCTAGGTTAAACTGTTCCTTTGCAGTAACCGTTTTCATGTTTAGGTTTCAGTCTGTTTTCTCCTATATGGATACTTGTAGTTGGAACTCTAAATCAAACATGGTTTGTGCTAGCTCTTTGAAACTTGTCACTATAATGTACTTCCAAGATCTGTCGCTATGGTTTGTTTGCTATTGACGTAGCCCCAAGCAGAGACTGACGAGAATCCCTTTCATTGAAAGGGGTTGCCAAGCTTCCATAAAACCACGAGTTTCCTGAAATCTCAGCAAACATTTTTTCACCAATCTTGATGATACTTCCATTTAATGATCAGCACACCAATCCCACTTGGTTCACCAAATTCCGTTCTTCTAGGTTAAACCTCTCCTTTGCAGTAACCGTATTCATGTTTAGGTTTCACTCTGTTTTCTCCTATATGGATACATTTAGTTGGAACTCTAAATCAAACACGGTTTGTGCTAGTTCTTTGAAACTTTGCACAATAATGTAGTTCCAAGTTCAATCGCTATGGTTTGTGTGCTATTGAAGTAGCCCCAAGCAGGGACTGACGAGAATCACTTGTATTGAAAGGGGTTGCCAAGCTTCCAAATAACTACGAGTTTCCGGAAATCTCAGCAAACATTTTTTCACCCAATCTTGATGATACTTGCAGGTAGTGATCAGTACACGAATCCCACTTGGCTCACTAAATTTCGTTCTTCTAGGTTAAACCGTTCCTTTGAAGTAACCATTTTCATGTTTAGGTTTCACTCTGTTTTCTCCTATATGGATAAATGTATTTGGAACTCCAAATCAAATGCGATTTGTGATAGCTCTTTGAATCTTGGCACAATACTATAGTTCCAAGTTCTATCGCTAATGGTTTGTGACCTATTGAAGTAGCCCCAAGCAGAGACTGACGAGAATCACTTTAATTGAAAGGGGTTGCCAAGCTTCCAAAAAACTACGAGTTTCCTGAAATCTCAGCAAACATTTTTTCACCCAATCTTGATGATACTTCCATTTCATGATCAGTACACCAATCCCACTTGGCTCACCAAATTTCGTTCTTCTAGGTTAAACCGTTCCTTTGCAGTAACCGTTTTCATGTTTAGGTCTCACTCTGTTTTCTCCTATATGGATACATGTTCTTGGAACTCTAAATCAAACACGGTTTGGCTAGCTCTTTGAAACTTGGCACAATAATGCATTTCCAAGTTCTATCGCTATGGTTTGTGTGCTATTGAAGTAGCCCCAAGCAGAGACTGACGAGAATCCCTTTCATTGAAAGGGGTTGCCAAGCTTCCAAAAAAGTACGAGTTTTCTGAAATCTCAGCAAACATTTTTTCACCCAATCTTGATGATACTTGCAGGTAGTGATCAGTACACGATTCCCAGTTCTCTCACTGAATTTCGTTCTTCTAAGTTAAACCGTTCCTTTGCAGAAATCGTATTCATGTTTAGGATACACTCAGTTTTCTCCTATATGGATACATATTGTTGGAACTCTAAGTCACACACGGTTTGTGCTAGCTCTTTGAAACTTGGCACAATAATGTAGTTCCAAGTTCTATCACTATGGTTTGTATCCTATTGAAGTAGCCCCAAGCAGAGACTGAGGAGAATCACTTGCATTGAAAGGGGTTGCCAAGATTCCAAAACACTACGAGTTTCCGGAAGTCTCAGGAAATATTTTTTTTCACCCAAGCTAGATGATACTTTCATTTAATGATCAGTACACGAATCTCACTTCCTCACCAAATTCCGTTCTTCTAGTTTAAAACGTTCCTTTGCAGTAACCATTTTCATGTTTAGGTTTCACTCTGTTTTCTCCTATATGGATACATGTAGTTGGAACTCTAAATCAAACACGGTTTGTGCTAGCTCTTTGAAACTTGGCACAATAATGTAGTTCCAAGTTCTATCGGTATGGTTTGGTGCTCTTGAAGAAGCCCCAAGCAGAGACTGACGAGAAAACCTTTCATTGAAAGGGGATGTCAAGCTTCCAAAAAACTACGAGTTTCCTGAAATCTCAGCAAACATTTTTTCAACCAATCTTGATGATACTTCATTTTCATGATCAGTACACCAATCCCACTTGGCTCACCAAAATTCGTTCTTCTAGGTTAAACCGTTCTTTGCAGTAACCGTTTTCATGTTTAGGTATCACTCTGTTTTCTCCTATATGGATACATGTTCTTGGAACTCTAAATCAAACACGGTGTCTGCTATCTCTTTGAAACTTTGCACAATAATGTAGTTCCAAGTTCAATCGCTATGGTTTGTGTCCTATTGAAGTAGCCCCAAGCAGGGACTGACGAGAATCACTTGTATTGAAAGGGGTTGCCAAGCTTCCAAATAACTACGAGTTTCCGGAAATCTCAGCAAACCTTTATTCACCCAATCTTGATGATACTTGCAGGTAGTGATCAGTACACGAATCACACTTGGCTCATTAATTTCGTTCTTCTAGGTTAAACCGTTCCTTTGAAGTAACCATTTTCATGTTTAGGTTTCACTCTGTTTTCTCCTATATGGATAAATGTATTTGGAACTCCAAATCAAATACGATTTGTGATAGCTCTTTGAATCTTGGCACAATACTATAGTTCCAAGTTCTATCGCTATGGTTTGTGACCTATTGAAGTAGCCCCAAGCAGAGACTGACGAGAATCACTATAATTGAAATGGGTTGCCAAGCTTCCAAAAAACTACGAGTTTCCTGAAATCTCAGCAAACATTTTTTCACCCAATCTTGATGATACTTCCATTTCATGATCAGTACACCAATCCCACTTGGCTCACCAAATTTCGTTCTTCTAGGTTAAACCGTTCCTTTGCAGTAACCGTTTTCATGTTTAGGTCTCACTCTGTTTTCTCCTATATGGATACATGTTCTTGGAACTCTAAATCAAACACGGTGTGTTGTAGCTCTTTGAAACGTGGCACAATAATGTATTTCCAAGTTCTATCGCTATGGTTTGTGTGCTATTGAAGTAGCCCCAAGCAGAGACTGACGAGAATCCCTTTCATTGAAAGGGGTTGCCAAGCTTCCAAAAAAGTACGAGTTTTCTGAAATCTCAGCAAACATTTTTTCACCCAATCTTGATGATACTTGCAGGTAGTGATCAGTACACGAATCCCACTTGGCTCACTAAATTTCGTTCTTCTAGGTTAAACCGTTCCTTTGAAGTAACCATTTTCATGTTTAGGTTTCACTCTGTTTTCTCCTATATGGATAAATGTTCTTGGAACTCTAAATCAAACACGGTGTGTTGTAGCTCTTTGAAACTTGGACAATCATGTAGTTCCAAGTTCTATCGCTATGGTTTGTGTCCTATTGAAGTAGCCCAAGCAGGGACTGATGAGAATCACTTGTATTGAAAGGGGTTGCCAAGCTTCTAAATAACTACGAGTTTCCGGAAATCTCAGCAAACATTTTTTCACCCAATGTTGATGATACTTGCATGTAGTGATCAGTACACGAATCCCACTTGGCTCAACAAATTCGTTCTCCTATGTTAAACCGTTCCTTTGCAGTAACCGTTTTCATGTTTAGGTTTCACTCTGTTTTTCTCCTATATGGATACATGTTCTTGGAACTCTAAATCAAACACGGTGTGTGCTAGCTCTTTGAAACTTGGGACAATAATGTAGTTCCAAGTTCTATCTCTATGGTTTGTGTCCTATTGAAGTAGCCTCAACAGAGACTGACGAGAATCCCTTTCATTGAAAGGGGTTGCCAAGCTTCCAAAAACTACGAGTTTCCTGAAATCTCAGCAAACATTTTTCACCCAATCTTGATGATACTTCCATTTCATGATCAGTACACCAATCCCACTTGGCTCACCAAATTTCGTTCTTCTATGTTAAACCGTTCCTTTGCAGTAACCGTTTTCATGTTTAGGTTTCAATCTGTTTTCTCCTATATGGATACATGTTCTTGGAACACTAAATCAAACACGGTGTGTAGTAGCTCTTTGAAACTTGGCACAATAATGTAGTTCCAAGTTCTATCGCTATGGTTTGTGTCCTATTGAAGTAGCCCAAGGAGAGACTGACGAGAATCCCTTTCATTGAAAGGGGTTGCCAAGCTTCCCAAAAACTACGAGTTTCCTGAAATCTCAGCAAACCTTTTTTCACCCAATCTTGATGAATCTTGCAGGTAATGATCAGTACACGAATCCCACTTGGCTCACCAAATTCGTTCTTCTAGGTTAAAACGTTCCTTTCAGTAACCATTTTCATGTTTAGGTTTCACTCTGTTTTCTTCTATATGGATACATGTAGTTGGAACTCTAAATCAAACAGGATGTGTGCTAGCTCTTTAAAACTTGCCACAATAATGTAGTTCCAAGTTCAATCGCTATGGTTTGTGTCCTATTGAAGTAACCCCAAGAAGAAACTGACGAGAATATCTTTCATTGAAAATGGTTGCAAAGCTTCAAAAAACTTCGAGTTTCCGGAAATCTCAGCAAACATTTTTTCAAACAATTTTGATGATACTTGCAGGTAGTAATCAGTACAAGAATCCCACTTGGCTCACTACATAGCGTTCTTCTAGGTTAAACCGATCCTTTGCAGTAACCATTTTCATGTTTAGGTTTCACTCTGTTTTCTCCAATGAGGATACATGTAGTAGGAACTCTAAATCAAACACAGTGTGTGCTAGCTTTTTGAAACTTGGCACAATAATGCAGTTCCAAGATCTATCGCTATGGTTTGTGTCATATTGAAGTATCCCCAAGCAGAGACTGACGAAAATCCCTTTCATTGAAAGGGGTTGACAAACTTCCAAAAACTACGAGTTCCCTGAAATCTCAGAAAACATTTTTTTCACCCAATCTTGATGATACTTCCATTTAATGATCTGTACACCAATCCCACTTGGCTCAACAAAATTCGTTCTTCTAGGTTAAACCGTTCCTTTGCAGTAACCATTTTCATGTTTAGGTTTCACTCTGTTTCTCCAATATGGATACATGTAGTAGGAACTCTAAATCAAACACGGTGTGTGCTAGCTCTTTGAAACTTGCCACAATAATGTAGTTCCAAGTTCTATCTCTATGGTTTGTGTGCTCTTGAAGTAGCCTCAAGGAGAGACTGACGAGAATCACTTTCATTGAACGGGGTTGCCAAGCTTCCAAATAACTACGAGTTTCCGGAAATCTCAGCAAACATTTTTTCACCCAATCTTGATGATACTTGCAGGTCGTGATCAGTACACGAATCCCACTTGGCTCACTAAATTTCGTTCTTCTAGGTTAAACCTTTCTTTTGCAGTAACCGTTTTCATGTTTAGGTTTCACTCTGTTTTCTCCTATATGGATACATGTAGATGGAACTCTAAATCAAACACGGTGTGTGCTATCTCTTTGACTTGACACAATAATGTAGTTCCAAGTTCAATCGCTATGGTTTGTGTCCTATTGAAGTAGCCCCAAGCAGAGACTGACGAGAATCACTTTCATTGAAAGGGGTTGCCAAGCTTCCAAAAAACTACGAGTTTCCGGAAATCTCAGCAAACATTTTTTCAAACAATTTTGATGATAGTTGCAGGTAGTAATCAGTACAAGAATCCCACTTGGCTCACTAAATTGCGTTCTTCTAGGTTAAACCGTTCCTTTGCAGTAACCGTTTTCATGTTTAGGTTTCACTCTGTTTTCTCCAATATGGATACATGTAGTAGGAACTCTAAATCAAACACGGTTTGTGCTAGCACTTTGAAACTTGGCACAATAATGTAGTTCCAAGTTCTATCACTATGGTTTGTGCGTTCTTGAAGAATCCCCAAGTAGAGACTGACGAAAATCCCTTTCATTGAAAGGGGTTGCCAATCTTCCAAATAACTACGATTTTCAGGAAATCTCAGCAAACATTTTTTCACCCAATCTTGATGATACTTCCATTTCATGATCAGTACAGCAATCCCACTTGGCTCACCAAATTTAGTTCTTCTAGGTTAAACCGTTCCTTTCAGTAACCGTTTTCATGTTTAGGTTTCACTCTGTTTTCTCCTATATGGATACATGTAGTTGAAACTCTAAATCAAACACGGTTTGTGCTAGCTCTTTGAAACTTGGCACAATAATGTAGTTTCAAGTTCTATCGCTATGGTTTGTGTGCTCTTGAAGAAGCCCCAAGCAGAGACTGACGAGAAACCCTTTCATTGAAAGGGGTTGCCAAGCTTCCAAAAAACTACGAGTTACCTGAAATGTCAGCAAATATATTTTCAACCAATCTTGATGATACTTCCATTTAATGATCTGTACACCAATCCCACTTGGCTCACCAAATTTCGTTCTTCTTGGTTAAACCGTTCCTTTCAGTAACCGTTTTCATGTTTAGGTTTCACTCTGTTTTATCCTATATGGATACATGTAGTTGGAACTCTAAATCAAACAGGATGTGTGCTAGCTCTTTGAAACTTGGCACAATAATGTAGTTCCAAGTTCAATCGTTATGGTTTGTGTCCTATTGAAGTAGCCCCAAGAAGAGACTGACGAGAATCACTTTCATTGAAAATGGTTGCCAAACTTCCAAAAAACTACGAGTTTCCGGAAATCTCAGCAAACATTTTTTCGAACAATTTTGATGATAGTTGCAGGTAGTAATCAGTACAAGAATCCCACTTGGCTCACCAAATTTCGTTCTTCTAGGTTAAACCGTTCCTTTCAGTAACCATTTTCATGTTTAGGTTTCACTCTGTTTTATCCTATATGGATACATGTAGTTGGAACTCTAAATCAAACAGGATGTGTGCTAGCTCTTTGAAACTTGGCACAATAATGTAGTTCCATGTTCAATCGTTATGGTTTGTGTCCTATTGAAGTAGCCCCAAGAAGAGACTGACGAGAATCACTTTCATTGAAAATGGTTGCCAAGCTTCCAAAAAACTACGAGTTTCCGGAAATCTCAGCAAACATTTTTTCAAACAATTTTGATGATACTTGCAGGTAGTAATCAGTACAAGAATCCCACTTGGCTCACTAAATTGCGTTCTTCTAGGTTAAACCATTCCTTTGCAGTACCGTTTTCATGTTTAGGTTTCACTCTGTTTTCTCCAATATGGATACATGTATTAGGAACTCTAAATCAAACACGGTTTGTGCTAGCTCTTTGAAACTTGGCACAATAATGTAGGTCCAAGTTCTATCGCTATGGTTTGTGTGTTCTTGAAGAATCCCCAAGTAGAGACTGACGAGAATCCCATTCATTGAAAGGGGTTTCCAAGCTTCCAAATAACTACGAGTTTGCGGAAATCTCAGAAAACATTTTTCACCCAATCTTGATGATACTTGCATTTCATGATCAGTACAGCAATCCCACTAGGCTCACCAAATTTAGTTCTTCTAGGTTATACCGATTATTTGCAGTAACCGTTTTCATGTTTAGGTTTCACTCTGTTTTCTCCTATATGGATACATGTAGTTGGAACACTAAATCAAACACGGTTTGTGCTAGCTCTTTGAAACTTGGCACAATAATGTAGTTCCAAGTTCTTTCACTATGGTTTGTGTCCTATTGAGGTAGCCCCAAGCAGAGACTGACGAGAATCACTTTCATTGAAAAGGGTTGCCAAGCTTCTAAAAAACTACGAGTTTCCTGAAATCTCAGCAAACATTTTTTCACCCAATCTTGATGATAATTCCATTTCATGATCAGTACACCAATCCCACTTGGCTCACCAAATTTCATTCTTCTTGGTTAAACCGTTCCTTTCAGTAACCGTTTTCATGTTTAGGTTTCACTCTGTTTTCTCCTATATGGATACATGTAGTTGGAACACTAAATCAAACACGGTGTGTGCTAGCTCTTTGAAACTTGGCACAATAATGTAGTTCCAAGTTCTATCGCTATGGTTTGTGTCCTATTGAAGTAGCCCCAGGCAGGGACATACGAGAATCACTTGTATTGAAAGGGGTTGCCAAGCTTCCAAATAACTACGAGTTTCCGGAAATCTCAGCAAATCTTTTTTCACCCAATCTTGATGATACTTCCATTTAATGATCAGTACACCAATCCCACTTGGCTCACCAAATTTCGTTCTTCTAGGTGAAGCCGTTCCTTTCAGTAACCATTTTCATGTTTAGGTTTCACTCTGTTTTCTCCTATATGGATACACGTAGTTGGAACTCTAAATCAAACAGGATGTGTGCTAGCTCTTTGAAACTTGGCACAATAATGTAGTTCCAAGTTCAATCGCTATGGTTTGTGTCCTATTGAAGTAGCCCCAAGCAGAGACTGACGAGAATCACTTTCATTGAAAGGGGTTGCCAAGCTTCCAAAAAACTACGAGTTTCCGGAAATCTCAGCAAATATTTTTTCAAACAATTTTGATGATACTTGCAGGTAGTAATCAGTAGAAGAATCCCACTGGGCTCACTAAATTGCGTTCTTCTAGGTTAAACCGTTCCTTTGCAGTAACCGTTTTCATGTTTAGGTTTCACTCTGTTTTCTCCAATATGGATACATGTATTAGGAATTCTAAATCAAACACGGCATGTGCTAGCTCTTTGAAACTTGGCATAATAATGTATTTCCAAGTTCTATCGCTATGGTTTGTGTGTTCTTGAAGAATCCCCAAGTAGAGACTGACGAGAATCCCTTTCATTGAAAGGGGTTGCCATCTTCCAAATAACTACGAGTTTCCGGAAATCTCAGCAAATATTTTTTCACCCAATCTTGATGATACTTCCATTTCATGATCAGTACAGCATTCAAACTTGGTTCACCAAATTTAGTTCTTCTAGGTTAAACCGTTCCATTGCAGTAACCGTTTTCATGTTTAGGTTTCACTCTGTTTTATCCTATATGGATACATGTTCTTGGAACTCTCAATCAAACACGGTATGTGCTAAATTTGAAACTTGGCACAATAATGTAGTTCCAAGTTCTTTCACTATGGTTTGTGTCCTATTGAAGTAGCCCCAAGCAGAGACTGAAGAGAATCCCCTTCATTGAAAAGGGTTGCCAAGCTTCTAAAAAACTACGAGTTTCCTGAAATCTCAGCAAACATTTTTTCACCCAATCTTGATGATACTTCCATTTCATGATCAGTACAACAATCCCACTTGGCTCACCAAATTTCGTTCTTCTAGGTTAAACCGTTCCTTTCAGTAACCGTTTTCATGTTTAGGTTTCACTCTGTTTTCTCCTATATGGATACATGTAGTTGGAACACTAAATCAAACACGGTTTGTGCTAGCTCTTTGAAACTTGGCACAATAATGTAGTTCCAAGTTCTATCAATATGGTTTGTGTCCTATTGAATTTGCCCCAAGCAGGGACTGACGAGAATCACTTGTATAGAAAGGGGTTGCCAAGCTTCCAAATAACTACGAGTTTCCGGAAATCTCAGCAAACATTTTCTCACCCAATCTTGATGATACTTGCAGGTAGTGATCAGTACACGAATCCCACTTGGCTCACTAAATTCGTTCTTCTAGGTTAAGCCGTTCGTTTGCAGTAACCATTTTCATGTTTAGGTTTCACTCTGTTTTCGTCTATATGGATACATGTATTTGGAACTATAAATCAAATACGGTGTGTGCTAGGTATTTGAAACTTGGCACAATAATGTAGTTCCAAGTTCTATCACTATGGTTTGTGTCCTATTGAAGTAGCCCCAAGCAGAGACTGAGGAGAATCACTTTCATTGAAAGGGGTGGCCAAGCTTCCAAAAAACTACGAGTTTCCGGAAATCTCAGCAAACATTTTTTCACCCAATCTTGATGATACTTGCAGGTAGAGATCAGTACACGAATCCCACTTGGCTAACTAAATTTCGTTCTTCTAGGTTAAACCGTTCCTTTTGCAGTAACCGTTTTCATGTTTAGTTTTCACTCTGTTTTCTCCTATATGGATACATGTAGTTGGAACCCTAAATCAAACACGGTTCGTGATAGCTCTTTGAAACGTGGCACAATAATGTAGTTCCAAGTTCTTTCACTATGGTTTGTGTCCTATTGAAGTAGCCCAAAGCAGAGACAGACGAGAATCCCTTTCATTGAAAAGGGTTGCCAAGCTTCCAAAAAACTACGAGTTTCCTGAAATCTCAGTAAACATTTTTTCACCCAATCTTGATGATACTTCCATTTCATGATCAGTACACCAATCCCAATTGGCTCACCAAATTTCGTTCTTCTAAGTTAAACTGTTCCTTTCAGTAACCGTTTTCATATTTAGGTTTCACTCTGTTTTCTCCTATATGGATACATGTAGTTGGAACACTAAATCAAACACAGTTTGTGCTAGCTCTTTGAAACTTGGCACAATAATGTAGTTCCAAGTTCTATCGCTATGGTTTGTGTCCTATTAAAGTAGCCCCAAGCAGGGACTGACGAGAATCACTTGTATTGAAAGGGGTTGCCAAGCTTCCAAATAACTACGAGTTTCCGGAAATCTCAGCAAACATTTTTTCACCCGATCTTGATGATACTTGCAAGTAGTGATCAGTACACGAATCCCACTTGGCTCACTAAATTTCGTTCTTCTAGGTTAAACCGTTCCTTTGCAGTAACCGTTTTCATGTTTAGGTTTCATTCTGTTTTCTCCAATATGGATACATGTAGTAGGAACTCTAAATGAAACACGGTTTGTGCTAGGTCTTTGAAACTTGGCACAATAATGTAGTTCCAAGTTCTATCGCTATGGTTTGTGTCCTATTGAAGTAGCCCCACCAGAGACTGACGAGAATCCCTTTCATTGTAAGGGGTTGCCAGCTTCCAAAAAACTACGAGTTTCCTGAAATCTTAGAAAACATTTTTTCACCAAATCTTGATGATACTTGCAAGTAGTGATCAGTACACGAATCCCACTAGGCTCACCAAATTTCGTTCTTCTAGGTTAAACCGTTCCTTTGCAGTAACCGTTTTCATGTTTAGGTTTCACTGTGTTTTCTCCTATATGGATACATGTAGTTGGAACTCTAAATCTAACACGGTTTTTGCTAGCTCTTTGAAACCTGGCACAATAATGTAGTTCCAAGTTCTATCGCTATGGTTTGTGTCCTATTGAAGTAGCCCCAAGCAGAGAAAGACGAGTATCACTTGTATTGAAAGGGGTTGCCAAGCTTCCAAAAAACTACGAGTTTCCTGAAATCTCAGCAAACATTTTTTCACCCAAACTTGATGATACTTCCATTTAATGATCAGTACACCAATCCCAATTGGATCACCAAATTTCGTTCTTCTAGGTTAAACCGTTCCTTTCAGTAACCGTTTTCATGTTTAGTTTTCACTCTGTCTTCTCCTATATGGATACATGTTCTTGGAACTCTAAATCAAACAGGATGTGTGCTAGCTCTTTGAAACTTGGCACAATAATGTAGTTCCAAGTTCTATCGCTATGTTTTGTGTGCTCTTGAAGAAGCCCCAAGCAGAGACTGACGAGAAACCCTTTCATTGAAAGGGGTTACCAAGCTTCCAAAAAACTACGAGTTCCCTGAAATCTCAACAAACATTTTTTCACCCAATCTTGATGATACTTCCATTTAATGAACTGTACACCAATCCCACTTGGCTCACCAAATTTCGTTCTTCGATGTTAAACCGTTCCTTTGCAGTAACCGTTTTCATGTTTAGGTTTCACTCTGTTTTCTCCTATATGGATACATGTAGTTGGAACTCTAAATCAAACACGGTGTGTGCTAGCTCCTTGAAACTTGGCACAATAATGTAGTTCCAAGTTCTATCGCTATGGTTTGTGTCCTATTGAAGTAGCCCCAAGGAGAGACTGACGAGAATCCCTTTCATTGAAAGGGGTTGCCAAGCTTCCAAATAACTACGAGTTTCCGGAAATCTCATCAAACATTTTTTCACCCAATCTTGATGATACTTACAGGTAGTTATCAGTACACGAATCCCACTTGGCTCACTAAATTTCGTTCTTCTAGGTTAAACCGTTCCTTTGCAGTAACCATTTTCATGTTTAGGTTTCACTCTGTTTTCTTCTATATGGATACATGTATTTGGAACTATAAATCAAACACGGTGTGTGCTAGGTCTTTGAAACTTGGCACAATAATGTAGTTCCAAGTTCTATCACTATGGTTTGTGTCCTATTGAAGTAGCCCCAAGCAGAGACTGAGTAGAATCACTTTCATTGAAAGGGGTTGCCAAGCTCACAAAAAACTACGAGTTCCCTGAAATCTCAGCAAACATTTTTTCACCCAATCTTGATGATACTTGCAGGTTGTGATCAGTACACGAATCCCACTAGGCTCACCAAATTTCGTTCTTCTAGGTTAAACCGTTCCTTTCAGTAACCGTTTTCATGTTTAGTTTTCACTCTGTTTTCTCCTATATGTATACATGTAGTTGGAACTCTAAATCAAACACGGTTTGTGCTAGCTCTTTGAAACTTGGCACAATAATGTATTTCCAAGTTCTATCGCTATGGTTTGTGTGCTCTTGAAGAAGCCAAAAGCAGAGACTGACGAGAAACCCTTTCATTGAAAGGGGTTGCCAAGCTTCCAAAAAACTACGATTTCCCTGAAATCTCAGCAAACATTTTTTCACCCAATCTTGATGATACTTCCATTTAATGAACTGTACACCAATCGCACTTGGCTCACCAAATTTCGTTCTTCTAGGTTAAACCGTTTCTTTGCAATAACCGTTTTCATGTTTAGGTTTCACTCTGTTTTCTCCTATATGGATACATGTAGTTGGAACTCTAAATCAAACACGGTGTGTGCTAGCTCTTTGAAACTTGGCACAATAATGTAGTTCCAAGTTCTTTCGCTATGGTTTGTGTCCTATTGAAGTAGCCCCAAGCAGAGACTGAGGAGAATCACTTGCATTGAAAGGGGTTGCCAAGCTTAAAAAAACTACGAGTTTCCTGAAATCTCAGAAAACATTTTTTCACCCAATCTTGATGATACTTCCTTTTAATGATCAGTACACCAATCCCACTTGGCTCACCAAATTTCGTTTCTTCTAGGTTAAAACGTTCCTTTGCAGTAACCGTTTTCATGTTTAGGTTTCACTCTGTTTTCTCCTATATGGATACATGTAGTTGGAACTCTAAATCAAACACGGTGTGTGCTAGCTCTTTGAAACTTGGCACAATAATGTAGTTCCAAGTTCTTTCACTATGGTTTGTGTCCTATTGAAGAAGCCCCAAGCAGAGACTGACGAAAATTCCTTTCATTGAAAAGGGTTGCCAAGCTTCCAAAAAACTACGAGTTTCCTGAAAACTCAGCAAACATTTTTTCACCCAATCTTGATGATACTTCCATTTCATGATCAGTACAACAATCCCACTTGGCTCACCAAATTTCGTTCTTCTAGGTTAAACCGTTCCTTTCAGTAACCGTTTTCATATTTAGGTTTCACACTGTTTTCTCCTATATGGTACATGTAGTTGGAACTCTAAATCAAACACGGCTTGTGCTAGCTCTTTGAAACTTGGCACAATAATGTAGTTCCAAGTTCTATCGCTATGGTTTGTGTGCTCTTGAAGAAGCCCCAAGCAGAGACTGACGAGAAGCCCTTTCATTGAAAGGGGTTGCCAAGCTTCCAAAAAACTACGAGTTCCCTGAAATCTCAGCAAACATTATTTCACCCAATCTTGATGATACTTCCATTTAATGAACTGTACACCAATCCCACTTGGCTCACCAAATTTCGTTCTTCTAGGTTAAACCGATTCTTTGCAGTTACCGTTTTCATGTTTAGGTTTCACTCTGTTTTCTCCTATATGGATACATGTAGTTGGAACTCTAAATCAAACACGGTGTGTGCTAGCTCTTTGAAACTTGGCACAATAATGTAGTTCCAAGTTCTATCGTTATGGTTTGTGTCCTGTTGAAGTAGCCCCAAGGAGAGACTGACGAGAATCCCTTTCATTGAAAGGGGTTGCCAAGCTTCCAAAAAACTACGAGTTTCCTGAAATCTCAGCAAAACCTTTTTCACCCAATCTTGATGATACTTCCATTTAATGATCAGTACACCAATCCCACTTGGCTCACAAAATTTCGTTCTTCTAGGTTAAACCGTTCCTTTCAGTAACCGTTTTCATGTTTAGTTTTCACTCTGTTTTCTCCTATATGGATACATGTTCTTGGAACTCTAAATCAAACAGGATGTGTGCTAGCTCTTTGAAACTTGGCACAACAATGTAGTTCCAAGTTCTATCGCTATGTTTTGTGTGCTCTTGAAGAAGCCCCAAGCAGAGACTGACGAGAAACCCTTTCATTGAAAGGGGTTTCCAAGCTTCCAAAAAACTACGAGTTCCCTGAAATCTCAACAAACATTTTTTCACCCAATCTTGATGATACTTCCATTTAATGAACTGTACACCAATCCCACTTGGCTCACCAAATTTCGTTCTTCTAGGTTAAACCGTTCCTTTGCAGTAACCGTTTTCATGTTTAGGTTTCACTCTGTTTTCTCCTATATGGATATATGTAGTTGGAACTCTAAATCAAACACGGTGTGTGCTAGCTCTTTGAAACTTGGCACAATAATGTAGTTACAAGTTCTATCGCTATGGTTTGTGTCCTATTGAAGTAGCCCCAAGGAGAGACTGACGAGAATCCCTTTCATTGAAAGGGGTTGCCAAGCTTCCAAATATCTACGAGTTTCCGGAAATCTCATCAAACATTTTTTCACCCGATCTTGATGATACTTACAGGTAGTGATCAGTACACGAATCCCACTTGGCTCACTAAATTTCGTTCTTCTAGGTTAAACCGTTCCTTTGCAGTAACCATTTTCATGTTTAGGTTTCACTCTGTTTTCTTCTATATGGATACATGTATTTGGAACTATAAATCAAACACGGTGTGTGCTAGGTCTTTGAAACTTGGCACAATAATGTAGTTCCAAGTTCTATCACTATGGTTTGTGTCCTATTGAAGTAGTCCCAAGCAGAGACTGAGGAGAATCACTTTCATTGAAAGGGGTGGCCAAGCTTCCAAACAACTACGAGTTTCCGGAAATCTCAGCAAACATTTTTTCACCCAATCTTGATGATACTTGCAGGTAGTTATCAGTACACGAATCCCACTTGGCTCACTAAATTTCGTTCTTCCAGGTTAAACCGTTCCTTTGCAGTAACCGTTTTCATGTTTAGGTTTCACTCTGTTTTCTCCTATATGGATACATGTAGTTGGAACTCTAAATCAAAACGGTGTGTGCTAGCTCTTTGAAACTTGGCACAATAATGTAGTTCCAAGTTCTATCGCTATGGTTTGTGTCCTATTGAAGTAGCCCCAAGGAGAGACTGACGAGAATCCCTTTCATTGAAAGGGGTTGCCAAGCTTCCAAATAACTACGAGTTTCCGGAAATCTCATCAAACATTTTTTCACCCGATCTTGATGATACTTACAGGTAGTGATCAGTACACGAATCCCACTTGGCTCACTAAATTTCGTTCTTCTAGGTTAAACCGTTCCTTTGCAGTAACCATTTTCATGTTTAGGTTTCACTCTGTTTTCTTCTATATGGATACATATAGTTGGATCTCTAAATCAAACACGGTGTGTGCTAGCTCTTTGAACTTGGCACAATAATGTAGTTCCATGTTCTATCGCTATGGTTTGTGTCCTATTGAAGTAGCCTCAAGCAGAGACTGACGAGAATCCCTTTCATTGAAATGGGTTGCCAAGCTTCCAAAAAACTCCGAGTTTCCTGAAATCTCAGCAAACATTTTTTCACCCAATCTTAATGATACTTCCATTTAATGAACTGTACACCAATCCCACTTGGCTCACCAAATTTCTTTCTTCTAGGTTAAACCGTTTCTTTGCAGTAACCGTTTTCATGTTTAGGTTTCACTCTGTTTTCTCCTATATGGATACATGTAGTTGGAACTCTAAATCAAACACGGTGTGTGCTAGCTCTTTCAAACTTGGCACAAAAATGTAGTTCCAAGTTCTTTCGCTATGGTTTGTGTCCTATTGAAGTAGCCCCAAGCAGAGACAGTCGAGAATCCCTTTCATTGAAAAGGGTTGCCAAGCTTCCAAAAAACTACGAGTTTCCTGAAATCTCAGTAAACATTTTTTCACCCAATCTTGATGATACTTCCATTTAATGATCAGTACACCAATCCTACTTGGCTCACCAAATTTCGTTCTTCTAGGTTAAACTGTTCCTTTCAGTAACTGTTTTCATGTTTAGGTTTCACTCTGTTTTCTCCTATATGGATACATGTAGTTGGAACTCTAAATCAAACACGGTGTGTGCTAGCTCTTTGAAACTTGGCACAATAATGTAGTTCCAAGTTCTATTGCTATGGTTTGTGTCCTACTGAAGTAGCCCCAAGGAGAGACTGACGAGAATCCCTTTCATTGAAAGGGGTTGCCAAGCTTCCAAAAAACTACAAGTTTCCTGAATTCTCAGCAAAACTTTTTTCACCCAATCTTGATGATACTTCCATTTACTGATCAGTACACCAATCCCACTTGGCTCACCAAATTTCGTTCTGCTAGGTTAAACCGTTCCTTTCAGTAATCATTTTCATGTTTAGGTTTCAGTCTGTTTTCTCCTATATGGATACATGTAGTTGGAACTCTAAATCAAACAGGATGTGTGCTAGCTCTTTGAAACTTGGCAAAATAATGTAGTTCCAAGTTCTTTCGCTATGGTTTGTGTCCTATTGAAGTAGCCCCAAGCAGAGACTGACGAGAAACACTTGCATTGAAAGGGGTTGCCAAGCTTCCAAAAAACTACGAGTTTCCTGAAATCTCAGAAAACAGTTTTTCACCCAATCTTGATGATACTTCCTTTTAATGATCAGTACACCAATCCCACTTGGCTCACCAATTTCGTTCTTCTAGGTTAAACCGTTCCTTTGCAGTAACCGTTTTCATGTTTAGGTTTCACTCTGTTTTCTCCTATATGGATACATGTAGTTAGAACTCTAAATCAAACACGGTGTGTGCTAGCTCTTTGAAACTTGGGACAATAATGTAGTTCCAAGTTCTATCACTATGGTTTGTGTCCTATTGAAGTAGCCCCAAGCAGAGACTGACGAGAATCACTTGCATTGAAAGGGGTTGCCAAGCTTCCAAAAAACTACGAGTTTTCTGAAATCTCAGCAAACCTTTTTTCACCCAATCTTGATGATACTTGCAGGTAGTGATCAGTACACGAATCCCACTTGGCTCACTAAATTTCATTCTTCTAGGTTAAACCGTTTCTTTGCAGTAACCGTTTTCATGTTTAGGTTTCACTCTGTTTTCTCCTATATGGATACATGTAGTTGGTACTCTAAATCAAACACGGTTTGTGCTAGCTCTTTGAAACTTGGCACAATAATGTAGTTCCAAGTTCTATCGCTATTGTTTGTGTCCTATTGATGTAGGCCCAAGCAGAGACTGAAGAGAATCCCTTTCATTGAAAGGGGTTGCCAAGCTTCCAAAAAACTACGAGTTTCCTGAAATCTCAGGAAACATTTTTTCACCCAATCTTGATGATACTTCCATTTAATGATCAGTACACCAATCCCACTTGGCTCACCAAATTTCGTTCTTCTATTTTATACCGCTCCTTTGCAGTAACGGTTTTCATGTTTAGGTTTCACTCTGTTTTCTCCTATATGGATACATGTAGTTGGAACTCTAAATCAAACACGGTTTGTGCTAGCTCTTTGAAACTTGGCACAGTAATGTAGTTCCAAGTTCTATCGCTATGGTTTGTGTCCTATTGAAGTAGCCCCAAGCAGAGACTGTCGAGAATGCCTTTCATTGAAAGGGATTGCCAAGCTTCCAAAAAACTACGAGTTTCCGGAAATCTCAGCAAACATTTTTTCACCCAATCTTGATAATACTTCCATTTAATGATCAGTATACCAATCCCACTTGGCTCAACAAATTTCGTTCTGCTTGGTTAAACCGCTCATTTGCAGTAACCGTTTTCAAGTTTAGGTTTCACTCCGTTTTCTCCTATATGGATACATGTAGTTGGAACTCTAAATCAAACACGGTGTGTGCTAGCTCTTTGAAACTTGGCACAGTAATGTAGTTCCATGTTCTATCGCTATGGTTTGTGTCCTATTGAAGTAGTACCAAGCAGAGACTGAGGAGAATCACTTGCATTGAAAGGGGTTGCCAAACTTCCAAAAAACTCCGAGTTTCCTGAAATCTCAGAAAACATTTTTTCACCCAATCTTGATGATACTTCCTTTTAATGATCAGTACACCAATCCCACTTGGCTCACCAAATTTCATTCTTCTAGGTTAAACTGTTCCTTTGCAGTAACCGTTTTCATGTTTAGGTTTCACTCTGTTTTCTCCTATATGGATACATGTAGTTGGAACTCTAAATCAAACACGGTGTGTGCTAGCTCTTTGAAACTTGGCACAATAATGAAGTTCCAAGTTCTTTCACTATGGTTTGTGTCCTATTGAAGTAGCCCCAAGCAGACACAGACGAGAATTCCTTTCATTGAAAAGGGTTGCCAAGCTTCCAAAAAACTACGAGTTTCCTGAAATCTCAGTAAACATTTTTTCACCCAATCTTGATGATACTTCCATTTCATGATCAGTACAACAATCCCACTTGGCTCACCAAATTTCGTTCTTCTAGGTTAAACCGTTCCTTTCAGTAACCGTTTTCATGTTTAGGTTTCACTCTGTTTTCTCCTATATGGATACATGTAGTTGGAACACTAAATCAAACACGGTTTGTGCTAGCTCTTTGAAACTTGGCACAATAATGTAGTTCCAAGTTCTATCAATATGGTTTGTGTCCTATTGAAGTTGCCCCAAGCAGGGACTGACGAGAATCACTTGTATAGAAATGGGTTGCCAAGCTTCCAAATAACTACGAGTTTCAGGAAATCTCAGCAAACATTTTTTCACCCAATCTTGATGATACTTGCAGGTAGTGATCAGTACACGAATCCCACTTGGCTCACTAAATTCGTTCTTCTAGGTTAAACCGTTCCTTTCAGTAACCGTTTTCATGTTTAGTTTTCACTCTGTTTTCTCCTATATGGATACATGTTCTTGGAACTCTAAATCAAACAGGATGTGTGCTAGCTCTTTGAAACTTGGCACAATAATGTAGTTAAAAGTTCTATCGCTATGTTTTGTGTGCTCTTGAAGAAGCCCCAAGCAGAGACTGACGAGAAACCCCTTTCATTGAAAGGGGTTTCCAAGCTTCCAAAAAACTACGAGTTCCCTGAAATCTCAACAAACATTTTTTCACCCAATCTTGATGATACTTCCATTTAATGAACTGTACACCAATCCCACTTGGCTCACCAAATTTCGTTCTTCTAGGTTAAACCGTTCCTTTGCAGTAACCGTTTTCATGTTTAGTTTTCACTCTGTTTTCTCCTATATGGATACATGTAGTTGGAACTGTAAATCAAACACGGTGTGTTCTAGCACTTTGAAACTTGGCACAATAATGTAGTTCCAAGTTCTTTCACTATGGATTGTGTCCTATTGAATTAGGCCAACGCAGAGACAGACGAGAATCCCTTTCATTGAAAAGGGTTGCCAAGCTTCCAAAAAACTACGAGTTTCCTGAAATCTCAGTAAACATTTTTTCACCCAATCTTGATGATACTTCCATTTCATGATCAGTACACCAATCCCAATTGGCTCACCAAATTTCGTTCTTCTAGGTTAAACCGTTCCTTTGCAGTAACCGTTTTCATGTTTACGTTTCACTCTGTTTTCTCCTATATGGATACATGTAGTTGGAACTCTAAATCAAACACGGTGTGTGCTAGCTCTTTGAAACTTGGCACAATAATGTAGTTTCCAAGTTCTATCGCTATGGTTTGTGTCCTATTGAAGTAGCCCCAAGGAGAGACTGACCAGAATCCCTTTCATTGAAAGGGGTTGCCAAGCTTCCAAATAACTACGAGTTTCCGGAAATCTCATCAAACATTTTTTCACCCGATCTTGATGATACTTACAGGTAGTGATCAGTACACGAATCCCACTTGGCTCACTAAATTTCGTTCTTCTAGGTTAAACCGTTTCTTTGCAGTAACCATTTTCATGTTTAGGTTTCACTCTGTTTTCTTCTATATGGATACATGTATTTGGAACTATAAATCAAACACGGTGTGTGCTAGGTCTTTGAAACTTGGCACAATAATGTAGTTCCAAGTTCTATCACTATGGTTTGTGTCCTATTGAAGTAGCCCCAAGCAGAGACTGACGAGAATCACTTGCATTGAAAGGGGTTGCCAAGCTCACAAAAAACTACGAGTTCCCTGAAATCTCATCAAACATTTTTTCACCCAATCTTGATGATACTTGCAGGTAGTGATCAGTACACGAATCCCACTAGGCTCACCAAATGTCGTTCTTCTAGGTTAAACCGTTCTTTCAGTAACCGTTTTCATGTTTAGTTTTCACTCTGTTTTCTCCTATATGGATACATGTAGTTGGAACTCTAAATCAAACTCGGTTTGTGCTAGCTCTTTGAAACTTGGCACAATAATGTAGTTCAAGTTCTATCGCTATGGTTTGTGTGCTCTTGAAGAAGCCCCAAGCAGAGACTGACGAGAAACCCTTTCATTGAAAAGGGGTTGCCAAGCTTCCAAAAAACTACGAGTTTCCTGAAATCTCAGTAAACATTTTTTCACCCAATCTTGATGATACTTCCATTTAATGATCAGTACACCAATCCCACTTGGCTCACCAAATTTCGTTCTTCTAGGTGAAGCCGTTCCTTTCAGTAACCATTTTCATGTTTAGGTTTCACTCTGTTTTCTCCTATATGGATACACGTAGTTGGAACTCTAAATCAAACAGGATGTGTGCTAGCTCTTTGAAACTTGGCACAATAATGTAGTTCCAAGTTCAATCGCTATGGTTTGTGTCCTATTGAAGTAGCCCCAAGCAGAGACTGACGAGAATCACTTTCATTGAAAGGGGTTGCCAAGCTTCCAAAAAACTACGAGTTTCCGGAAATCTCAGCAAATATTTTTCAAACAATTTTGATGATACTTGCAGGTAGTAATCAGTAGAAGAATCCCACTGGGCTCACTAAATTGCGTTCTTCTAGGTTAAACCGTTCCTTTGCAGTAACCGTTTTCATGTTTAGGTTTCACTCTGTTTTCTCCAATATGGATACATGTATTAGGAATTCTAAATCAAACACGGCATGTGCTAGCTCTTTGAAACTTGGCATAATAATGTATTTCCAAGTTCTATCGCTATGGTTTGTGTGTTCTTGAAGAATCCCCAAGTAGAGACTGACGAGAATCCCTTTCATTGAAAGGGGTTGCCATCTTCCAAATAACTACGAGTTTCCGGAAATCTCAGCAAATATTTTTTCACCCAATCTTGATGATACTTCCATTTCATGATCAGTACAGCATTCCCACTTGGTTCACCAAATTTAGTTCTTCTAGGTTAAACCGTTCCATTGCAGTAACCGTTTTCATGTTTAGGTTTCACTCTGTTTTATCCTATATGGATACATGTTCTTGGAACTCTCAATCAAACACGGTATGTGCTAAATTTGAAACTTGGCACAATAATGTAGTTCCAAGTTCTTTCACTATGGTTTGTGTCCTATTGAAGTAGCCCCAAGCAGAGACTGAAGAGAATCCCCTTCATTGAAAAGGGTTGCCAAGCTTCTAAAAAACTACGAGTTTCCTGAAATCTCAGCAAACATTTTTTCACCCAATCTTGATGATACTTCCATTTCATGATCAGTACAACAATCCCACTTGGCTCACCAAATTTCGTTCTTCTAGGTTAAACCGTTCCTTTCAGTAACCGTTTTCATGTTTAGGTTTCACTCTGTTTTCTCCTATATGGATACATGTAGTTGGAACACTAAATCAAACACGGTTTGTGCTAGCTCTTTGAAACTTGGCACAATAATGTAGTTCCAAGTTCTATCAATATGGTTTGTGTCCTATTGAAGTTGCCCCAAGCAGGGACTGACGAGAATCACTTGTATAGAAAGGGTTGCCAAGCTTCCAAATAACTACGAGTTTCCGGAAATCTCAGCAAACATTTTCTCACCCAATCTTGATGATACTTGCAGGTAGTGATCAGTACACGAATCCCACTTGGCTCACTAAATTCGTTCTTCTAGGTTAAGCCGTTCGTTTGCAGTAACCATTTTCATGTTTAGGTTTCACTCTGTTTTCGTCTATATGGATACATGTATTTGGAACTATAAATCAAATACGGTGTGTGCTAGGTATTTGAAACTTGGCACAATAATGTAGTTCCAAGTTCTATCACTATGGTTTGTGTCCTATTGAAGTAGCCCCAAGCAGAGACTGAGGAGAATCACTTTCATTGAAAGGGGTGGCCAAGCTTCCAAAAAACTACGAGTTTCCGGAAATCTCAGCAAACATTTTTTCACCCAATCTTGATGATACTTGCAGGTAGAGATCAGTACACGAATCCCACTTGGCTCACTAAATTTCGTTCTTCTAGGTTAAACCGTTCCTTTTGCAGTAACCGTTTTCATGTTTAGTTTTCACTCTGTTTTCTCCTATATGGATACATGTAGTTGGAACCCTAAATCAAACACGGTTCGTGATAGCTCTTTGAAACGTGGCACAATAATGTAGTTCCAAGTTCTTTCACTATGGTTTGTGTCCTATTGAAGTAGCCCAAAGCAGAGACAGACGAGAATCCCTTTCATTGAAAGGGTTGCCAAGCTTCCAAAAAACTACGAGTTTCCTGAAATCTCAGTAAACATTTTTTCACCCAATCTTGATGATACTTCCATTTCATGATCAGTACACCAATCCCAATTGGCTCACCAAATTTCGTTCTTCTAAGTTAAACTGTTCCTTTCAGTAACCGTTTTCATATTTAGGTTTCACTCTGTTTTCTCCTATATGGATACATGTAGTTGGAACACTAAATCAAACACAGTTTGTGCTAGCTCTTTGAAACTTGGCACAATAATGTAGTTCCAAGTTCTATCGCTATGGTTTGTGTCCTATTAAAGTAGCCCCAAGCAGGGACTGACGAGAATCACTTGTATTGAAAGGGGTTGCCAAGCTTCCAAATAACTACGAGTTTCCGGAAATCTCAGCAAACATTTTTCACCCGATCTTGATGATACTTGCAAGTAGTGATCAGTACACGAATCCCACTTGGCTCACTAAATTTCGTTCTTCTAGGTTAAACCGTTCCTTTGCAGTAACCGTTTTCATGTTTAGGTTTCATTCTGTTTTCTCCAATATGGATACATGTAGTAGGAACTCTAAATGAAACACGGTTTGTGCTAGGTCTTTGAAACTTGGCACAATAATGTAGTTCCAAGTTCTATCGCTATGGTTTGTGTCCTATTGAAGTAGCCCCACCAGAGACTGACGAGAATCCCTTTCATTGTAAGGGGTTGCCAGCTTCCAAAAAACTACGAGTTTCCTGAAATCTTAGAAAACATTTTTTCACCAAATCTTGATGATACTTGCAAGTAGTGATCAGTACACGAATCCCACTAGGCTCACCAAATTTCGTTCTTCTAGGTTAAACCGTTCCTTTGCAGTAACCGTTTTCATGTTTAGGTTTCACTGTGTTTTCTCCTATATGGATACATGTAGTTGGAACTCTAAATCTAACACGGTTTTTGCTAGCTCTTTGAAACCTGGCACAATAATGTAGTTCCAAGTTCTATCGCTATGGTTTGTGTCCTATTGAAGTAGCCCCAAGCAGAGAAAGACGAGTATCACTTGTATTGAAAGGGGTTGCCAAGCTTCCAAAAAACTACGAGTTTCCTGAAATCTCAGCAAACATTTTTTCACCCAAACTTGATGATACTTCCATTTAATGATCAGTACACCAATCCCAATTGGATCACCCAAATTTCGTTCTTCTAGGTTAAACCGTTCCTTTCAGTAACCGTTTTCATGTTTAGTTTTCACTCTGTCTTCTCCTATATGGATACATGTTCTTGGAACTCTAAATCAAACAGGATGTGTGCTAGCTCTTTGAAACTTGGCACAATAATGTAGTTCCAAGTTCTATCGCTATGTTTTGTGTGCTCTTGAAGAAGCCCCAAGCAGAGACTGACGAGAAACCCTTTCATTGAAAGGGGTTACCAAGCTTCCAAAAAACTACGAGTTCCCTGAAATCTCAACAAACATTTTTTCACCCAATCTTGATGATACTTCCATTTAATGAACTGTACACCAATCCCACTTGGCTCACCAAATTTCGTTCTTCGATGTTAAACCGTTCCTTTGCAGTAACCGTTTTCATGTTTAGGTTTCACTCTGTTTTCTCCTATATGGATACATGTAGTTGGAACTCTAAATCAAACACGGTGTGTGCTAGCTCCTTGAAACTTGGCACAATAATGTAGTTCCAAGTTCTATCGCTATGGTTTGTGTCCTATTGAAGTAGCCCCAAGGAGAGACTGACGAGAATCCATTTCATTGAAAGGGGTTGCCAAGCTTCCAAATAACTACGAGTTTCCGGAAATCTCATCAAACATTTTTTCACCCGATCTTGATGATACTTACAGGTAGTTATCAGTACACGAATCCCACTTGGCTCACTAAATTTCGTTCTTCTAGGTTAAACCGTTCCTTTGCAGTAACCATTTTCATGTTTAGGTTTCACTCTGTTTTCTTCTATATGGATACATGTATTTGGAACTATAAATCAAACACGGTGTGTGCTAGGTCTTTGAAACTTGGCACAATAATGTAGTTCCAAGTTCTATCACTATGGTTTGTGTCCTATTGAAGTAGCCCCAAGCAGAGACTGAGTAGAATCACTTTCATTGAAAGGGGTTGCCAAGCTTAAAAAACTACGAGTTTCCTGAAATCTCAGAAAACATTTTTTCACCCAATCTTGATGATACTTCCTTTTAATGATCAGTACACCAATCCCACTTGGCTCACCAAATTTCGTTCTTCTAGGTTAAAACGTTCCTTTGCAGTAACCGTTTTCATGTTTAGGTTTCACTCTGTTTTCTCCTATATGGATACATGTAGTTGGAACTCTAAATCAAACACGGTGTGTGCTAGCTCTTTGAAACTTGGCACAATAATGTAGTTCCAAGTTCTTTCACTATGGTTTGTGTCCTATTGAAGAAGCCCCAAGCAGAGACTGACGAGAATTCCTTTCATTGAAAAGGGTTGCCAAGCTTCCAAAAAACTACGAGTTTCCTGAAAACTCAGCAAACATTTTTTCACCCAATCTTGATGATACTTCCATTTCATGATCAGTACAACAATCCCACTTGGCTCACCAAATTTCGTTCTTCTAGGTTAAACCGTTCCTTTCAGTAACCGTTTTCATATTTAGGTTTCACACTGTTTTCTCCTATATGGTACATGTAGTTGGAACTCTAAATCAAACACGGCTTGTGCTAGCTCTTTGAAACTTGGCACAATAATGTAGTTCCAAGTTCTATCGCTATGGTTTGTGTGCTCTTGAAGAAGCCCCAAGCAGAGACTGACGAGAAGCCCTTTCATTGAAAGGGGTTGCCAAGCTTCCAAAAAACTACGAGTTCCCTGAAATCTCAGCAAACATTATTTCACCCAATCTTGATGATACTTCCATTTAATGAACTGTACACCAATCCCACTTGGCTCACCAAATTTCGTTCTTCTAGGTTAAACCGATTCTTTGCAGTTACCGTTTTCATGTTTAGGTTTCACTCTGTTTTCTCCTATATGGATACATGTAGTTGGAACTCTAAATCAAACACGGTGTGTGCTAGCTCTTTGAAACTTGGCACAATAATGTAGTTCCAAGTTCTATCGTTATGGTTTGTGTCCTGTTGAAGTAGCCCCAAGGAGAGACTGACGAGAATCCCTTTCATTGAAAGGGGTTGCCAAGCTTCCAAAAAACTACGAGTTTCCTGAAATCTCAGCAAAACCTTTTTCACCCAATCTTGATGATACTTCCATTTAATGATCAGTACACCAATCCCACTTGGCTCACAAAATTTCGTTCTTCTAGGTTAAACCGTTCCTTTCAGTAACCGTTTTCATGTTTAGTTTTCACTCTGTTTTCTCCTATATGGATACATGTTCTTGGAACTCTAAATCAAACAGGATGTGTGCTAGCTCTTTGAAACTTGGCACAACAATGTAGTTCCAAGTTCTATCGCTATGTTTTGTGTGCTCTTGAAGAAGCCCCAAGCAGAGACTGACGAGAAACCCTTTCATTGAAAGGGGTTTCCAAGCTTCCAAAAAACTACGAGTTCCCTGAAATCTCAACAAACATTTTTTCACCCAATCTTGATGATACTTCCATTTAATGAACTGTACACCAATCCCACTTGGCTCACCAAATTTCGTTCTTCTAGGTTAAACCGTTCCTTTGCAGTAACCGTTTTCATGTTTAGGTTTCACTCTGTTTTCTCCTATATGGATATATGTAGTTGGAACTCTAAATCAAACACGGTGTGTGCTAGCTCTTTGAAACTTGGCACAATAATGTAGTTACAAGTTCTATCGCTATGGTTTGTGTCCTATTGAAGTAGCCCCAAGGAGAGACTGACGAGAATCCCTTTCATTGAAAGGGGTTGCCAAGCTTCCAAATATCTACGAGTTTCCGGAAATCTCATCAAACATTTTTTCACCCAATCTTGATGATACTTGCAGGTAGTTATCAGTACACGAATCCCACTTGGCTCACTAAATTTCGTTCTTCCAGGTTAAACCGTTCCTTTGCAGTAACCGTTTTCATGTTTAGGTTTCACTCTGTTTTCTCCTATATGGATACATGTAGTTGGAACTCTAAATCAAAACGGTGTGTGCTAGCTCTTTGAAACTTGGCACAATAATGTAGTTCCAAATTCTATCGCTATGGTTTGTGTCCTATTGAAGTAGCCCCAAGGAGAGACTGACGAGAATCCCTTTCATTGAAAGGGGTTGCCAAGCTTCCAAATAACTACGAGTTTCCGGAAATCTCATCAAACATTTTTTCACCCGATCTTGATGATACTTACAGGTAGTGATCAGTACACGAATCCCACTTGGCTCACTAAATTTCGTTCTTCTAGGTTAAACCGTTCCTTTGCAGTAACCATTTTCATGTTTAGGTTTCACTCTGTTTTCTTCTATATGGATACATATAGTTGGATCTCTAAATCAAACACGGTGTGTGCTAGCTCTTTGAAACTTGGCACAATAATGTAGTTCCATGTTCTATCGCTATGGTTTGTGTCCTATTGAAGTAGCCTCAAGCAGAGACTGACGAGAATCCCTTTCATTGAAATGGGTTGCCAAGCTTCCAAAAAACTCCGAGTTTCCTGAAATCTCAGCAAACATTTTTTCACCCAATCTTAATGATACTTCCATTTAATGAACTGTACACCAATCCCACTTGGCTCACCAAATTTCTTTCTTCTAGGTTAAACCGTTTCTTTGCAGTAACCGTTTTCATGTTTAGGTTTCACTCTGTTTTCTCCTATATGGATACATGTAGTTGGAACTCTAAATCAAACACGGTGTGTGCTAGCTCTTTCAAACTTGGCACAAAAATGTAGTTCCAAGTTCTTTCGCTATGGTTTGTGTCCTATTGAAGTAGCCCCAAGCAGAGACAGTCGAGAATCCCTTTCAATGAAAAGGGTTGCCAAGCTTCCAAAAAACTACGAGTTTCCTGAAATCTCAGTAAACATTTTTTCACCCAATCTTGATGATACTTCCATTTAATGATCAGTACACCAATCCCACTTGGCTCACCAATTTCGTTCTTCTAGGTTAAACCGTTCCTTTGCAGTAACCGTTTTCATGTTTAGGTTTCACTCTGTTTTCTCCTATATGGATACATGTAGTTAGAACTCTAAATCAAACACGGTGTGTGCTAGCTCTTTGAAACTTGGGACAATAATGTAGTTCCAAGTTCTATCACTATGGTTTGTGTCCTATTGAAGTAGCCCCAAGCAGAGACTGACGAGAATCACTTGCATTGAAAGGGGTTGCCAAGCTTCCAAAAAACTACGAGTTTTCTGAAATCTCAGCAAACCTTTTTTCACCCAATCTTGATGATACTTGCAGGTAGTGATCAGTACACGAATCCCACTTGGCTCACTAAATTTCATTCTTCTAGGTTAAACCGTTTCTTTGCAGTAACCGTTTTCATGTTTAGGTTTCACTCTGTTTTCTCCTATATGGATACATGTAGTTGGTACTCTAAATCAAACACGGTTTGTGCTAGCTCTTTGAAACTTGGCACAATAATGTAGTTCCAAGTTCTATCGCTATTGTTTGTGTCCTATTGATGTAGGCCCAAGCAGAGACTGAAGAGAATCCCTTTCATTGAAAGGGGTTGCCAAGCTTCCAAAAAACTACGAGTTTCCTGAAATCTCAGGAAACATTTTTTCACCCAATCTTGATGATACTTCCATTTAATGATCAGTACACCAATCCCACTTGGCTCACCAAATTTCGTTCTTCTATTTTATACCGCTCCTTTGCAGTAACGGTTTTCATGTTTAGGTTTCACTCTGTTTTCTCCTATATGGATACATGTAGTTGGAACTCTAAATCAAACACGGTTTGTGCTAGCTCTTTGAAACTTGGCACAGTAATGTAGTTCCAAGTTCTATCGCTATGGTTTGTGTCCTATTGAAGTAGCCCCAAGCAGAGACTGTCGAGAATGCCTTTCATTGAAAGGGATTGCCAAGCTTCCAAAAAACTACGAGTTTCCGGAAATCTCAGCAAACATTTTTTCACCCAATCTTGATAATACTTCCATTTAATGATCAGTATACCAATCCCACTTGGCTCAACAAATTTCGTTCTGCTTGGTTAAACCGCTCATTTGCAGTAACCGTTTTCAAGTTTAGGTTTCACTCCGTTTTCTCCTATATGGATACATGTAGTTGGAACTCTAAATCAAACACGGTGTGTGCTAGCTCTTTGAAACTTGGCACAGTAATGTAGTTCCATGTTCTATCGCTATGGTTTGTGTCCTATTGAAGTAGTACCAAGCAGAGACTGAGGAGAATCACTTGCATTGAAAGGGGTTGCCAAACTTCCAAAAAACTCCGAGTTTCCTGAAATCTCAGAAAACATTTTTTCACCCAATCTTGATGATACTTCCTTTTAATGATCAGTACACCAATCCCACTTGGCTCACCAAATTTCATTCTTCTAGGTTAAACTGTTCCTTTGCAGTAACCGTTTTCATGTTTAGGTTTCACTCTGTTTTCTCCTATATGGATACATGTAGTTGGAACTCTAAATCAAACACGGTGTGTGCTAGCTCTTTGAAACTTGGCACAATAATGAAGTTCCAAGTTCTTTCACTATGGTTTGTGTCCTATTGAAGTAGCCCCAAGCAGACACAGACGAGAATTCCTTTCATTGAAAAGGGTTGCCAAGCTTCCAAAAAACTACGAGTTTCCTGAAATCTCAGTAAACATTTTTTCACCCAATCTTGATGATACTTCCATTTCATGATCAGTACAACAATCCCACTTGGCTCACCAAATTTCGTTCTTCTAGGTTAAACCGTTCCTTTCAGTAACCGTTTTCATGTTTAGGTTTCACTCTGTTTTCTCCTATATGGATACATGTAGTTGGAACACTAAATCAAACACGGTTTGTGCTAGCTCTTTGAAACTTGGCACAATAATGTAGTTCCAAGTTCTATCAATATGGTTTGTGTCCTATTGAAGTTGCCCCAAGCAGGGACTGACGAGAATCACTTGTATAGAAATGGGTTGCCAAGCTTCCAAATAACTACGAGTTTCAGGAAATCTCAGCAAACATTTTTTCACCCAATCTTGATGATACTTGCAGGTAGTGATCAGTACACGAATCCCACTTGGCTCACTAAATTCGTTCTTCTAGGTTAAACCGTTCCTTTCAGTAACCGTTTTCATGTTTAGTTTTCACTCTGTTTTCTCCTATATGGATACATGTTCTTGGAACTCTAAATCAAACAGGATGTGTGCTAGCTCTTTGAAACTTGGCACAATAATGTAGTTAAAAGTTCTATCGCTATGTTTTGTGTGCTCTTGAAGAAGCCCCAAGCAGAGACTGACGAGAAACCCTTTCATTGAAAGGGGTTTCCAAGCTTCCAAAAAACTACGAGTTCCCTGAAATCTCAACAAACATTTTTTCACCCAATCTTGATGATACTTCCATTTAATGAACTGTACACGAATCCCACTTGGCTCACCAAATTTCGTTCTTCTAGGTTAAACCGTTCCTTTGCAGTAACCGTTTTCATGTTTAGTTTTCACTCTGTTTTCTCCTATATGGATACATGTAGTTGGAACTGTAAATCAAACACGGTGTGTTCTAGCACTTTGAAACTTGGCACAATAATGTAGTTCCAAGTTCTTTCACTATGGTTTGTGTCCTATTGAATTAGGCCAACGCAGAGACAGACGAGAATCCCTTTCATTGAAAAGGGTTGCCAAGCTTCCAAAAAACTACGAGTTTCCTGAAATCTCAGTAAACATTTTTTCACCCAATCTTGATGATACTTCCATTTCATGATCAGTACACCAATCCCAATTGGCTCACCAAATTTCGTTCTTCTAGGTTAAACCGTTCCTTTGCAGTAACCGTTTTCATGTTTACGTTTCACTCTGTTTTCTCCTATATGGATACATGTAGTTGGAACTCTAAATCAAACACGGTGTGTGCTAGCTCTTTGAAACTTGGCACAATAATGTAGTTCCAAGTTCTATCGCTATGGTTTGTGTCCTATTGAAGTAGCCCCAAGGAGAGACTGACCAGAATCCTTTCATTGAAAGGGGTTGCCAAGCTTCCAAATAACTACGAGTTTCCGGAAATCTCATCAAACATTTTTTCACCCGATCTT